>NW_027017022.1:0-52738 GCF_036013445.1 Caloenas nicobarica
CCAGTAGAGCCCGACAGAGCCCGACAGAGCCCGACAGAGCCCGACAGGGCCCAGTAGAGCCCGACAGAGCCCGACAGAGCCCGACAGGGCCCGACAGAGCCCGACAGAGCCCGACAGGGCCCGACAGGGCCCGACAGGGCCCAGTAGAGCCCGACAGAGCCCGACAGGGCCCGACAGAGCCCGACAGAGCCCGACAGAGCCCGACATGGCCCGACAGAGCCCGACAGAGCCCGACAGAGCCCGACAGGGCCCGACAGGGCCCAGTAGAGCCCGACAGAGCCCGACAGGGCCCGACAGAGCCCGACAGAGCCCGACAGAGCCCGACATGGCCCGACAGAGCCCGACAGAGCCCGACAGAGCCCGACAGGGCCCGACAGGGCCCAGTAGAGCCCGACAGAGCCTGACAGAGCCCGACAGAACCCGACAGGGCCCAGTAGAGCCCGACAGAGCCCGACAGAGCCCGACAGAGCCCGACAAAACCCGACAGAGCCCGACAGAGCCCGACAGAGCCCGAGAGAGCCCGACAGGGCCCGACAGAGCCCGACAGAGCCCGACAGGGCCCGACAGGGCCCGACAGGGCCCGACAGAGCCCGACAGAGCCCGACAGAGCCCGACAGGGCCCGACAGGGCCCAGTAGAGCCCGACAGAGCCCGACAGGGCCCGACAGAGCCCGACAGAGCCCGACAGAGCCCGACATGGCCCGACAGAGCCCGACAGAGCCCGACAGAGCCCGACAGGGCCCGACAGGGCCCAGTAGAGCCCGACAGAGCCTGACAGAGCCCGACAGAACCCGACAGGGCCCAGTAGAGCCCGACAGAGCCCGACAGAGCCCGACAGAGCCCGACAAAACCCGACAGAGCCCGACAGAGCCCGACAGAGCCCGAGAGAGCCCGACAGGGCCCGACAGAGCCCGACAGAGCCCGACAGGGCCCGACAGGGCCCGACAGGGCCCGACAGAGCCCGACAGAGCCCGACAGGGCCCGACAGAGCCCGACAGGGCCCGACAGAGCCCGACAGGGCCCGACAGGGCCCGACAGGGCCCGACAGAGCCCGACAGGGCCCGACAGGGCCCAGTAGAGCCCGACAGAGCCCGACAGAGCCCGACAGGGCCCGACAGGGCCCGACAGAGCCCGACAGAGCCCGACAGGGCCCGACAGGGCCTGACAGAGCCCAGTAGAGCCCGACAGAGCCCGACAGAGCCCGACAGAGGCCGACAGAGCCCAGTAGAGCCCGACAGAGCCCGACAGAGCCCGACAGAGCCCGACAGGGCCCGACAGGGCCCGACAGGGCCCAGTAGAGCCCGACAGAGCCCGACAGGGCCCGACAGAGCCCGACAGAGCCCGACAGAGCCCGACATGGCCCGACAGAGCCCGACAGAGCCCGACAGAGCCCGACAGGGCCCGACAGGGCCCAGTAGAGCCCGACAGAGCCTGACAGAGCCCGACAGAGCCCGACAGGGCCCGACAGAGCCCGACAGAGCCCGACAGGGCCCGACAGGGCCCAGTAGAGCCCGACAGAGCCCGACAGAGCCCGACAGGGCCCGACAGGGCCCGACAGAGCCCGACAGGGCCCGAAAGGGCCCGACAGAGCCCAGTAGAGCCCGACAGAGCCCGACAGAGCCCGACAGAGCCCGACAGGGCCCGACAGGGCCCAGTAGAGCCCGACAGAGCCCGACAGAGCCCGACAGGGCCCGACAGAGCCCGACAGAGCCCGACAGGGCCCGACAGGGCCCGACAGGGCCCAGTAGAGCCCGACAGAGCCCGACAGGGCCCGACAGAGCCCGACAGAGCCCGACAGAGCCCGACATGGCCCGACAGAGCCCGACAGAGCCCGACAGAGCCCGACAGGGCCCGACAGGGCCCAGTAGAGCCCGACAGAGCCTGACAGAGCCCGACAGAACCCGACAGGGCCCAGTAGAGCCCGACAGAGCCCGACAGAGCCCGACAGAGCCCGACAAAACCCGACAGAGCCCGACAGAGCCCGACAGGGCCCGACAGGGCCCGACAGAGCCCGACAGGGCCCAGTAGAGCCCGACAGAGCCCGACAGAGCCTAGTAGAGCCCGACAGAGCCCAGTAGAGCCCGACAGAGCCCGACAGGGCCCGACAGAGCCCAACAGAACCCGACAGAGCCCAGTAGAGCCCGACAGAGCCCAGTAGAGCCCGACAGGGCCCGACAGGGCCCGACAGAGCCCAACAGAGCCCGACAGAGCCCAGTAGAGCCCGATAGAGCCCGACAGGGCCCGACAGAGCCCGACAGGGCCCGACAGAGCCCGACAGGGCCCGACAGGGCCCGACAGAGCCCGACAGGGCCCAGTAGAGCCCGACAGAGCCCGACAGAGCCCGACAGGGCCCGACAGGGCCCGACAGAGCCCGACAGGGCCCGACAGAGCCCGACAGAGCCCGACAGAGCCCGACAGGGCCCGACAGGGCCCAGTAGAGCCCGACAGAGCCCGACAGAGCCCGACAGGGCCCGACAGGGCCCGACAGAGCCCGACAGAGCCCGACAGGGCCCGACAGGGCCCGACAGAGCCCAGTAGAGCCCGACAGAGCCCGACAGAGCCCGACAGAGCCCGACAGAACCCGACAGAGGCCGACAGAGCCCAGTAGAGCCCGACAGGGCCCGACAGAGCCCGACAGAGCCCGACAGAGCCCGACAGGGCCCAGTAGAGCCCAGTAGAGCCCGACAGAGCCCGACAGGGCCCGACAGAGCCCGACAGAGCCCGACAGAGCCCAGTAGAGCCCGACAGAGCCCGACAGGGCCCGACAGGGCCCGACAGAGCCCGAGAGAGCCCGACAGGGCCCGACAGAGTCCGACAGGGCCCGACAGGGCCCGACAGGGCCCGACAGAGCCCGACAGAGCCCGACAGGGCCCGACAGAGCCCGACAGAGCCCGACAGGGCCCAGTAGAGCCCGACAGAGCCCGACAGAGCCCGACAGAGCCCAACAGAGCCCGACAGAGCCCAGTAGAGCCCGACAGAGCCCGACAGAGCCCGACAGAGCCCGACAGAGCCCGACAGGGCCCAGTAGAGCCCGACAGAGCCCGACAGAGCCCGACAGGGCCCGACAGGGCCCGACAGAGCCCGACAGAGCCCGACAGGGCCCGACAGGGCCCGACAGGGCCCAGTAGAGCCCGACAGAGCCCGACAGAGCCCGACAAGCCCGACAGGGCCCGACAGAGCCCGACAGAGCCCGACAGGGCCCGACAGGGCCCGACAGAGCCCAGTAGAGCCCGACAGAGCCCGACAGAGCCCGACAGAGCCCGACAGAACCCGACAGAGGCCGACAGAGCCCAGTAGAGCCCGACAGGGCCCGACAGAGCCCGACAGAGCCCGACAGAACCCGACAGAGGCCGACAGAGCCCGAGAGGGCCCGACAGGGCCCAGTAGAGCCCGACAGAGCCCGACAGAACCCGACAGAGCCCGACAGAGCCCGACAGGGCCCGACAGGGCCCGACAGAGCCCGACAGAGCCCGACAGGGCGCAGGAGAGCCCGACAGAGCCCGACAGAGCCCGACAGAGCCCGACAGAGACCAGTTGAGCCCGACAGAGCCCGACAGAGCCCGACAGAGCCCGACAGGGCCCGACAGGGCCCAGTAGAGCCCGACAGAGCCCAACAGAGCCCGACAGAGCCCGACAGAGCCCGACAGGGCCCAGTAGAGCCCGACAGAGCCCGACAGAGCCCGACAGGGCCCGACAGAGCCCGACAGAGCCCGACAGGGCCCGACAGGGCCCGACAGAGCCCAGTAGAGCCCGACAGAGCCCGACAGAGCCCAACAGAGCCCGACAGAGCCCGACAGGGCCCAGTAGAGCCCAGTAGAGCCCGACAGAGCCCGACAGGGCCCGACACAGCCCGACAGAGCCCGACAGAGCCCGACAGGGCCCGACAGAGCCTGACAGAGCCCGACAGGGCCCAGTAGAGCCCGACAGAGCCCGACAGAGCCCGACAGAGCCCGACAGGCCCCGACAGAGCCCGACAGAGCCCGACAGGGCCCGACAGAGCCCGACAGAGCCCGACAAGGGCCCCGACAGAGCCCGACAGAGCCCGACAGGGCCCGACAGGGCCCAGTAGAGCCCGACAGAGCCCGACAGAGCCCGACAGGGCCCGACAGGGCCCGACAGGGCCCGACAGGGAACGACAGAGCCCAGTAGAGCCCGACAGAGCCCGACAGAGCCCAACAGAGCCAGACAGGGCCCGACAGGGCCCAGTAGAGCCCGACAGAGCCCGACAGAGCCCGACAGAGCCCGACAGGGCCCGACAGGGCCCAGTAGAGCCCGACAGAGCCCGACAGAGCCCGACAGAGCCCGACAGGGCCCGACAGAGCCCGACAGAGCCCGACAGGGCCCGACAGGGCCCAGTAGAGCCCGACAGAGCCCGACAGAGCCCGACAGGGCCCGACACGGCCCGACAGAGCCCGACAGGGCCCGAAAGGGCCCGACAGAGCCCAGTAGAGCCCGACAGAGCCCGACAGAGCCCGACAGAGCCCGACAGGGCCCGACAGGGCCCAGTAGAGCCCGACAGAGCCGGACAGAGCCCGACAGGGCCCGACAGAGCCCGACAGAGCCCGACAGGGCCCGACAGGGCCCGACAGGGCCCAGTAGAGCCCGACAGAGCCCGACAGAGCCCGACAGAACCTGTCAGAGCCCGACAGAGTCCGACAGAGCCCGACAGAGCCCGACAGGGCCCAGTAGAGCCCGACAGAGCCCGACAGAGCCCGACAGAGCCCGACAGGGCCCGACAGAGCCCGACAGAGCCCGACAGGGCCCGACAGGGCCCGACATGGCCCAGTAGAGCCCGACAGAGCTCGACAGGGCCCGACAGAGCCCGACAGAGCCCGACAGAGCCCGACATGGCCCGACAGAGCCCGACAGAGCCCGACAGAGCCTGACAGGGCCCGACAGGGCCCAGTAGAGCCCGACAGAGCCTGACAGAGCCCGACAGAACCCGACAGGGCCCAGTAGAGCCCGACAGAGCCCGACAGAGCCCGACAGAGCCCGACAAAACCCGACAGAGCCCGACAGAGCCCGACAGGGCCCGACAGGGCCCGACAGAGCCCGACAGGGCCCAGTAGAGCCCGACAGAGCCCGACAGAGCCTAGTAGAGCCCGACAGAGCCCAGTAGAGCCCGACAGAGCCCGACAGGGCCCGACAGAGCCCAACAGAACCCGACAGAGCCCAGTAGAGCCCGACAGAGCCCAGTAGAGCCCGACAGGGCCCGACAGGGCCCGACAGAGCCCAACAGAGCCCGACAGAGCCCAGTAGAGCCCGATAGAGCCCGACAGGGCCCGACAGAGCCCGACAGGGCCCGACAGGGCCCGACAGAGCCCGACAGGGCCCAGTAGAGCCCGACAGAGCCCGACAGAGCCCGACAGGGCCCGACAGGGCCCGACAGAGCCCGACAGGGCCCGACAGAGCCCGACAGAGCCCGACAGAGCCCGACAGGGCCCAGTAGAGCCCGACAGAGCCCGACAGAGCCCGACAGGGCCCGACAGGGCCCGACAGAGCCCGACAGAGCCCGACAGGGCCCGACAGGGCCCGACAGAGCCCAGTAGAGCCCGACAGAGCCCGACAGAGCCCGACAGAGCCCGACAGAACCCGACAGAGGCCGACAGAGCCCAGTAGAGCCCGACAGGGCCCGACAGAGCCCGACAGAGCCCGACAGAGCCCGACAGGGCCCAGTAGAGCCCAGTAGAGCCCGACAGAGCCCGACAGGGCCCGACAGAGCCCGACAGAGCCCGACAGAGCCCAGTAGAGCCCGACAGAGCCCGACAGGGCCCGACAGGGCCCGACAGAGCCCAGTAGAGCCCGACAGAGCCCGACAGAGCCCGACAGAGCCCGACAGGGCCCAGTAGAGCCCAGTAGAGCCCGACAGAGCCCGACAGGGACCGACAGAGCCCGACAGAGCCCGACAGAGCCCGACAGGGCCCGACAGGGCCCGACAGGGCCCAGTAGAGCCCGACAGAGCCCGACAGAGCCCGACAGGGCCCGACAGGGCCCGACAGAGCCCAGTAGAGCCCGACAGAGCCCGACAGAGCCCGACAGAGCCCGACAGGGCCCAGTAGAGCCCGACAGAGCCCGATAGAGCCCGACAGGCCCCGACAGAGCCCGACAGAGCCCGACAGGGCCCGACAGAGCCCGACGGAGCCCGACAGGGCCCGACAGAGCCCGACAGAGCCCGACAGGGCCCGACAGGGCCCAGTAGAGCCCGACAGAGCCCGACAGAGCCCGACAGGGCCCGACAGGGCCCGACAGGGCCCGACAGAGCCCGACAGGGCCCGACAGGGCCCGACAGAGCCCGACAGGGCCCGACAGGGCCCGACAGAGCCCAGTAGAGCCCGACAGAGCCCGACAGAGCCCGACAGAGCCCGACAGAGCCCGACAGGGCCCGACAGAGCCCGACAGAGCCCGACAGGGCCCGACAGGGCCCAGTAGAGCCCGACAGAGCCCGACAGGGCCCGACAGGGCCCGACAGGGCCCGACAGAGCCCGACAGGGCCCAGTAGAGCCCGACAGAGCCCGACAGAGCCCGACAGAACCCGTCAGAGACCGACAGAGTCCGACAGAGCCCGACAGAGCCCGACAGGGCCCAGTAGAGCCCGACAGAGCCCGACAGAGCCCGACAGAGACCGACAGGGCCCGACAGAGCCCGACAGAGCCCGACAGAGCCCGACAGGGCCCGACAGGGCCCGACAGGGCCCAGTAGAGCCCGACAGAGCCCGACAGAGCCCGACAGAGCCCGACAGGGCCCGACAGAGCCCGACAGAGCCCAGTAGAGCCCAGTAGAGTCCGACAGAGCCCGACAGAGCCCGACAGAGCCCAGTAGAGCCCGACAGAGCCCGACAGGGCCCGACAGAGGCCGACAGGGCCCGAGAGAGCACGACAGAGCCCGACAGAGCCCAGTAGAGCCCGACAGAGCCCGACAGAGCCCGACAGAGCCCGACAGAGCCCGACAGGGCCCAACAGAGCCCGACAGAGCCCGACAGGGCCCGACAGGGCCCGACAGAGCCCGACAGAGCCCAGTAGAGCCCGACAGAGCCCGACAGAGCCCGACAGAGCCCGACAGGGCCCAACAGAGCCCGAAAGAGCCCGACAGAGCCCGACAGAGCCCGAAAGAGCCCGACAGGGCCCGACAGGGCCCGACAGAGCCCGACAGGGCCCGACAGGGCCCGACAGAGCCCGAAAGAGCCCGACAGGGCCCGACAGGTCCCGACAGGACCCGACAGTGCTCAACAGAGCCCGACAGGGCCCGACAGGGCCCAGTAAAGCCCGACAGAGCCCGACAGAGCCCGACAGAGCCCGACAGGGCCCGACAGAGCCCGACAGAGCCCGACAGGGCCCGACAGGGCCCAGTAGAGCCCGACAGAGCCCGACAGAGACCAGTAGAGCCCGACAGAGCCCGACAGAGCCCGACAGGGCCCGACAGGGCCCGACAGAGCCCGACAGAGCCCGACAGGGCCCACTAGAGAACGACAGAGCCCGACAGAGCCCGACAGGGCCCGACAGGGCCCGACAGGGCCCAACAGGGAACAGTAGAGCCCAGTAGAGCCCGACAGAGCCCGACAGAGCCCGACAGGGCCCGACAGAGCCCGACAGAGCCCGACAGGGCCCGACAGGGCCCGACAGGGCCCAACAGGGAACAGTAGAGCCCAGTAGAGCCCGACAGAGCCCGACAGAGCCCGACAGAGCCCGACAGAGACCGACAGAGCCCAACAGAACCCGACAGAGCCCGACAGAGCCCAGTAGAGCCCGACAGAGCCCGACAGAGCCCGACAGAGCCCGACAGGGCCCGACAGGGCCCGACAGGGCCCAGTAGAGCCCGACAGAGCCCGACAGAGCCCGACAGGGCCCGACAGAGCCCGACAGAGCCCGACAGGGCCCGACAGGGCCCAGTAGAGCCCGACAGAGCCCGACAGAGCCCGACAGAGCCCGACAGGGCCCGACAGGGCCCGACAGAGCCCGACAGGGCCCAGTAGAGCCCGACAGAGCCCGACAGAGCCCGACAGAGCCCAGTAGAGCCCGACAGAGCCCGACAGAGCCCGACAGAGCCCGACAGGGCCCGACAGAGCCCGACAGGGCCCGACAGAGCCCGACAGAGCCCGACAGGGCCCGACAGAGCCCGACAGGGCCCGACAGAGCCCGACAGAGCCCAGTAGAGCCCGACAGAGCCCGACAGAGCCCGACAGAGCCCGACAGGGCCCGACAGGGCCCGACAGAGCCCGACAGGGCCCGACAGAGCCCGACAGAGCCCAGTAGAGCCCGACAGATCCCGACAGAGCCCGACAGAACCCGACAGAGCCCGACAGAGCCCAGTAGAGCCCGACAGAGCCCGACAGAGCCCAGTAGAGCCCGACAGAGCCCGACAGAGTCCGACAGAGCCCTACAGAGCCCGACAGGGCCCGACAGAGCCCGACAGAGCCCGACAGGGCCCAACAGGGCCCGACAGAGCCCGACAAAGCCCAGTAGAGCCCGACAGAGCCCGACAGAGCCCGACAGAGCCCGACAGGGCCCAACAGAGCCCGACAGAGCCCGACAGAGCCCGACAGAGCCCGAAAGAGCCCGACAGGGCCCGACAGGGCCCGACAGAGCCCGACAGGGCACGACAGGGCCCGACAGAGCCCGAAAGAGCCCGACAGGGCCCGACAGGTCCCGACAGGACCCGACAGTGCCCAACAGAGCCCGACAGGGCCCGACAGGGCCCAGTAAAGCCCGACAGAGCCTGACAGAGCCCGACAGAGCCCGACAGGGCCCGACAGAGCCCGACAGAGCCCGACAGGGCCCGACAGGGCCCAGTAGAGCCCGACAGAGCCCGACAGAGACCAGTAGAGCCCGACAGAGCCCGACAGAGCCCGACAGGGCCCGACAGGGCCCGACAGAGCCCGACAGAGCCCGACAGGGCCCACTAGAGAACGACAGAGCCCGACAGAGCCCGACAGGGCCCGACAGGGCCCGACAGGGCCCAACAGGGAACAGTAGAGCCCAGTAGAGCCCGACAGAGCCCGACAGAGCCCGACAGGGCCCGACAGAGCCCGACAGAGCCCGACAGGGCCCGACAGGGCCCGACAGGGCCCAACAGGGAACAGTAGAGCCCAGTAGAGCCCGACAGAGCCCGACAGAGCCCGACAGAGCCCGACAGAGACCGACAGAGCCCAACAGAACCCGACAGAGCCCGACAGAGCCCAGTAGAGCCCGACAGAGCCCGACAGAGCCCGACAGAGCCCGACAGGGCCCGACAGGGCCCGACAGGGCCCAGTAGAGCCCGACAGAGCCCGACAGAGCCCGACAGGGCCCGACAGAGCCCGACAGAGCCCGACAGGGCCCGACAGAGCCCAGTAGAGCCCGACAGAGCCCGACAGGGCCCGACAGAGCCCAGTAGAGCCCGACAGAGCCCGACAGAGCCCGACAGAGCCCGACAGGGCCCAGTAGAGCCCAGTAGAGCCCGACAGAGCCCGACAGGGACCGACAGAGCCCGACAGAGCCCGACAGAGCCCGACAGGGCCCGACAGGGCCCGACAGGGCCCAGTAGAGCCCGACAGAGCCCGACAGAGCCCGACAGGGCCCGACAGGGCCCGACAGAGCCCAGTAGAGCCCGACAGAGCCCGACAGAGCCCGACAGAGCCCGACAGGGCCCAGTAGAGCCCGACAGAGCCCGATAGAGCCCGACAGGCCCCGACAGAGCCCGACAGAGCCCGACAGGGCCCGACAGAGCCCGACGGAGCCCGACAGGGCCCGACAGAGCCCGACAGAGCCCGACAGGGCCCGACAGGGCCCAGTAGAGCCCGACAGAGCCCGACAGAGCCCGACAGGGCCCGACAGGGCCCGACAGGGCCCGACAGAGCCCGACAGGGCCCGACAGGGCCCGACAGAGCCCGACAGGGCCCGACAGGGCCCGACAGAGCCCAGTAGAGCCCGACAGAGCCCGACAGAGCCCGACAGAGCCCGACAGAGCCCGACAGGGCCCGACAGAGCCCGACAGAGCCCGACAGGGCCCGACAGGGCCCAGTAGAGCCCGACAGAGCCCGACAGGGCCCGACAGGGCCCGACAGGGCCCGACAGAGCCCGACAGGGCCCAGTAGAGCCCGACAGAGCCCGACAGAGCCCGACAGAACCCGTCAGAGACCGACAGAGTCCGACAGAGCCCGACAGAGCCCGACAGGGCCCAGTAGAGCCCGACAGAGCCCGACAGAGCCCGACAGAGACCGACAGGGCCCGACAGAGCCCGACAGAGCCCGACAGAGCCCGACAGGGCCCGACAGGGCCCGACAGGGCCCAGTAGAGCCCGACAGAGCCCGACAGAGCCCGACAGAGCCCGACAGGGCCCGACAGAGCCCGACAGAGCCCAGTAGAGCCCAGTAGAGTCCGACAGAGCCCGACAGAGCCCGACAGAGCCCAGTAGAGCCCGACAGAGCCCGACAGGGCCCGACAGAGGCCGACAGGGCCCGAGAGAGCACGACAGAGCCCGACAGAGCCCAGTAGAGCCCGACAGAGCCCGACAGAGCCCGACAGAGCCCGACAGAGCCCGACAGGGCCCAACAGAGCCCGACAGAGCCCGACAGGGCCCGACAGGGCCCGACAGAGCCCGACAGAGCCCAGTAGAGCCCGACAGAGCCCGACAGAGCCCGACAGAGCCCGACAGGGCCCAACAGAGCCCGAAAGAGCCCGACAGAGCCCGACAGAGCCCGAAAGAGCCCGACAGGGCCCGACAGGGCCCGACAGAGCCCGACAGGGCCCGACAGGGCCCGACAGAGCCCGAAAGAGCCCGACAGGGCCCGACAGGTCCCGACAGGACCCGACAGTGCTCAACAGAGCCCGACAGGGCCCGACAGGGCCCAGTAAAGCCCGACAGAGCCCGACAGAGCCCGACAGAGCCCGACAGGGCCCGACAGAGCCCGACAGAGCCCGACAGGGCCCGACAGGGCCCAGTAGAGCCCGACAGAGCCCGACAGAGACCAGTAGAGCCCGACAGAGCCCGACAGAGCCCGACAGGGCCCGACAGGGCCCGACAGAGCCCGACAGAGCCCGACAGGGCCCACTAGAGAACGACAGAGCCCGACAGAGCCCGACAGGGCCCGACAGGGCCCGACAGGGCCCAACAGGGAACAGTAGAGCCCAGTAGAGCCCGACAGAGCCCGACAGAGCCCGACAGGGCCCGACAGAGCCCGACAGAGCCCGACAGGGCCCGACAGGGCCCGACAGGGCCCAACAGGGAACAGTAGAGCCCAGTAGAGCCCGACAGAGCCCGACAGAGCCCGACAGAGCCCGACAGAGACCGACAGAGCCCAACAGAACCCGACAGAGCCCGACAGAGCCCAGTAGAGCCCGACAGAGCCCGACAGAGCCCGACAGAGCCCGACAGGGCCCGACAGGGCCCGACAGGGCCCAGTAGAGCCCGACAGAGCCCGACAGAGCCCGACAGGGCCCGACAGAGCCCGACAGAGCCCGACAGGGCCCGACAGGGCCCAGTAGAGCCCGACAGAGCCCGACAGAGCCCGACAGAGCCCGACAGGGCCCGACAGGGCCCGACAGAGCCCGACAGGGCCCAGTAGAGCCCGACAGAGCCCGACAGAGCCCGACAGAGCCCAGTAGAGCCCGACAGAGCCCGACAGAGCCCGACAGAGCCCGACAGGGCCCGACAGAGCCCGACAGGGCCCGACAGAGCCCGACAGAGCCCGACAGGGCCCGACAGAGCCCGACAGGGCCCGACAGAGCCCGACAGAGCCCAGTAGAGCCCGACAGAGCCCGACAGAGCCCGACAGAGCCCGACAGGGCCCGACAGGGCCCGACAGAGCCCGACAGGGCCCGACAGAGCCCGACAGAGCCCAGTAGAGCCCGACAGATCCCGACAGAGCCCGACAGAACCCGACAGAGCCCGACAGAGCCCAGTAGAGCCCGACAGAGCCCGACAGAGCCCAGTAGAGCCCGACAGAGCCCGACAGAGTCCGACAGAGCCCTACAGAGCCCGACAGGGCCCGACAGAGCCCGACAGAGCCCGACAGGGCCCAACAGGGCCCGACAGAGCCCGACAAAGCCCAGTAGAGCCCGACAGAGCCCGACAGAGCCCGACAGAGCCCGACAGGGCCCAACAGAGCCCGACAGAGCCCGACAGAGCCCGACAGAGCCCGAAAGAGCCCGACAGGGCCCGACAGGGCCCGACAGAGCCCGACAGGGCACGACAGGGCCCGACAGAGCCCGAAAGAGCCCGACAGGGCCCGACAGGTCCCGACAGGACCCGACAGTGCCCAACAGAGCCCGACAGGGCCCGACAGGGCCCAGTAAAGCCCGACAGAGCCTGACAGAGCCCGACAGAGCCCGACAGGGCCCGACAGAGCCCGACAGAGCCCGACAGGGCCCGACAGGGCCCAGTAGAGCCCGACAGAGCCCGACAGAGACCAGTAGAGCCCGACAGAGCCCGACAGAGCCCGACAGGGCCCGACAGGGCCCGACAGAGCCCGACAGAGCCCGACAGGGCCCACTAGAGAACGACAGAGCCCGACAGAGCCCGACAGGGCCCGACAGGGCCCGACAGGGCCCAACAGGGAACAGTAGAGCCCAGTAGAGCCCGACAGAGCCCGACAGAGCCCGACAGGGCCCGACAGAGCCCGACAGAGCCCGACAGGGCCCGACAGGGCCCGACAGGGCCCAACAGGGAACAGTAGAGCCCAGTAGAGCCCGACAGAGCCCGACAGAGCCCGACAGAGCCCGACAGAGACCGACAGAGCCCAACAGAACCCGACAGAGCCCGACAGAGCCCAGTAGAGCCCGACAGAGCCCGACAGAGCCCGACAGAGCCCGACAGGGCCCGACAGGGCCCGACAGGGCCCAGTAGAGCCCGACAGAGCCCGACAGAGCCCGACAGGGCCCGACAGAGCCCGACAGAGCCCGACAGGGCCCGACAGGGCCCAGTAGAGCCCGACAGAGCCCGACAGAGCCCGACAGAGCCCGACAGGGCCCGACAGGGCCCGACAGAGCCCGACAGGGCCCAGTAGAGCCCGACAGAGCCCGACAGAGCCCGACAGAGCCCAGTAGAGCCCGACAGAGCCCGACAGAGCCCGACAGGGCCCGACAGAGCCCGACAGGGCCCGACAGAGCCCGACAGAGCCCGACAGGGCCCGACAGAGCCCGACAGGGCCCGACAGAGCCCGACAGAGCCCAGTAGAGCCCGACAGAGCCCGACAGAGCCCGACAGAGCCCGACAGGGCCCGACAGGGCCCGACAGAGCCCGACAGGGCCCGACAGAGCCCGACAGAGCCCAGTAGAGCCCGACAGATCCCGACAGAGCCCGACAGAACCCGACAGAGCCCGACAGAGCCCAGTAGAGCCCGACAGAGCCCGACAGAGCCCAGTAGAGCCCGACAGAGCCCGACAGAGTCCGACAGAGCCCTACAGAGCCCGACAGGGCCCGACAGAGCCCGACAGAGCCCGACAGGGCCCAACAGGGCCCGACAGAGCCCGACAAAGCCCAGTAGAGCCCGACAGAGCCCGACAGAGCCCGACAGAGCCCGACAGGGCCCAACAGAGCCCGACAGAGCCCGACAGAGCCCGACAGAGCCCGAAAGAGCCCGACAGGGCCCGACAGGGCCCGACAGAGCCCGACAGGGCACGACAGGGCCCGACAGAGCCCGACAGAGCCCGACAGGGCCCGACAGGTCCCGACAGGACCCGACAGTGCCCAACAGAGCCCGACAGGGCCCGACAGGGCCCAGTAAAGCCCGACAGAGCCTGACAGAGCCCGACAGAGCCCGACAGGGCCCGACAGAGCCCGACAGAGCCCGACAGGGCCCGACAGGGCCCAGTAGAGCCCGACAGAGCCCGACAGAGACCAGTAGAGCCCGACAGAGCCCGACAGAGCCCGACAGGGCCCGACAGGGCCCGACAGAGCCCGACAGAGCCCGACAGAGCCCGACAGGGCCCAGTAGAGAACGACAGAGCCCGACAGGGCCCAGTAGAGCCCGACAGAGCCCGACAGAGACCAGTAGAGCCCGACAGGGCCCGACAGAGCCCGACAGGGCCCGACAGAGCCCGACAGAGCCCAGTAGAGCCCGACAGAGCCCGACAGAGCCCGACAGAGCCCGACAGGGCCCGACAGGGCTCGACAGAGCCCGACAGGGCCCGACAGAGCCCTGTAGAGCCCAGTAGAGCCCGACAGAGCCCGACAGAGCCCGACAGAACCCGACAGAGCCCGACAGAGCCCAGTAGAGCCCGACAGAGCCCGACAGAGCCCAGTAGAGCCCGACAGAGCCCGACAGAGTCCGACAGAGCCCGACAGAGCCCGACAGAACCCGACAGAGCCTGACAGAGCCCAGTAGAGCCCGACAGAGCCCGAGAGAGCCCGACAGGGCCCGACAGGGCCCGACAGGGCCCGACAGGGCCCAGTAGAGCCCGACAGAGCCCGACAGAGCCCGACAGAGCCCGACAGGGCCCGACAGGGCCCGACAGAGCCAGACAGAGCCCAGTAGAGCCCGACAGAGCCTGACAGAGCCCGACAGAGCCCGACAGGGCCCGACAGAGCCCGACAGAGCCCGACAGGGCCCAGTAGAGCCCGACAGAGCCCGACAGAGCTCGACAGAGCCCGACAGAGCCCAGTAGAGCCCGACAGAGCCCGAAAGGGCCCGACAGGGCCCGACAGAGCCCAGTAGAGCCCGACAGGGCCCGACAGAGCCCGACAGAGCCCGACAGAGCCCGACAGGGCCCAGTAGAGCCCAGTAGAGCCCGACAGAGCCCAGTAGAGCCCGACAGAGCCCGACAGGGCCCGACAGAGCCCGACAGAGCCCGACAGGGCCCGACAGAGCCCGACAGGGCCCGACAGAGCCCGACAGAGCCCAGTAGAGCCCGACAGAGCCCGACAGAGCCCGACAGAGCCCGACAGGGCCCGACAGGGCCCGACAGAGCCCGACAGGGCCCGACAGAGCCCGACAGAGCCCAGTAGAGCCCGACAGATCCCGACAGAGCCCGACAGAACCCGACAGAGCCCGACAGAGCCCAGTAGAGCCCGACAGAGCCCGACAGAGCCCAGTAGAGCCCGACAGAGCCCGACAGAGTCCGACAGAGCCCTACAGAGCCCGACAGGGCCCGACAGAGCCCGACAGAGCCCGACAGGGCCCAACAGGGCCCGACAGAGCCCGACAAAGCCCAGTAGAGCCCGACAGAGCCCGACAGAGCCCGACAGAGCCCGACAGGGCCCAACAGAGCCCGACAGAGCCCGACAGAGCCCGACAGAGCCCGAAAGAGCCCGACAGGGCCCGACAGGGCCCGACAGAGCCCGACAGGGCACGACAGGGCCCGACAGAGCCCGAAAGAGCCCGACAGGGCCCGACAGGTCCCGACAGGACCCGACAGTGCCCAACAGAGCCCGACAGGGCCCGACAGGGCCCAGTAAAGCCCGACAGAGCCTGACAGAGCCCGACAGAGCCCGACAGGGCCCGACAGAGCCCGACAGAGCCCGACAGGGCCCGACAGGGCCCAGTAGAGCCCGACAGAGCCCGACAGAGACCAGTAGAGCCCGACAGAGCCCGACAGAGCCCGACAGGGCCCGACAGGGCCCGACAGAGCCCGACAGAGCCCGACAGGGCCCACTAGAGAACGACAGAGCCCGACAGAGCCCGACAGGGCCCGACAGGGCCCGACAGGGCCCAACAGGGAACAGTAGAGCCCAGTAGAGCCCGACAGAGCCCGACAGAGCCCGACAGGGCCCGACAGAGCCCGACAGAGCCCGACAGGGCCCGACAGGGCCCGACAGGGCCCAACAGGGAACAGTAGAGCCCAGTAGAGCCCGACAGAGCCCGACAGAGCCCGACAGAGCCCGACAGAGACCGACAGAGCCCAACAGAACCCGACAGAGCCCGACAGAGCCCAGTAGAGCCCGACAGAGCCCGACAGAGCCCGACAGAGCCCGACAGGGCCCGACAGGGCCCGACAGGGCCCAGTAGAGCCCGACAGAGCCCGACAGAGCCCGACAGGGCCCGACAGAGCCCGACAGAGCCCGACAGGGCCCGACAGGGCCCAGTAGAGCCCGACAGAGCCCGACAGAGCCCGACAGAGCCCGACAGGGCCCGACAGGGCCCGACAGAGCCCGACAGGGCCCAGTAGAGCCCGACAGAGCCCGACAGAGCCCGACAGAGCCCAGTAGAGCCCGACAGAGCCCGACAGAGCCCGACAGGGCCCGACAGAGCCCGACAGGGCCCGACAGAGCCCGACAGAGCCCGACAGGGCCCGACAGAGCCCGACAGGGCCCGACAGAGCCCGACAGAGCCCAGTAGAGCCCGACAGAGCCCGACAGAGCCCGACAGAGCCCGACAGGGCCCGACAGGGCCCGACAGAGCCCGACAGGGCCCGACAGAGCCCGACAGAGCCCAGTAGAGCCCGACAGATCCCGACAGAGCCCGACAGAACCCGACAGAGCCCGACAGAGCCCAGTAGAGCCCGACAGAGCCCGACAGAGCCCAGTAGAGCCCGACAGAGCCCGACAGAGTCCGACAGAGCCCTACAGAGCCCGACAGGGCCCGACAGAGCCCGACAGAGCCCGACAGGGCCCAACAGGGCCCGACAGAGCCCGACAAAGCCCAGTAGAGCCCGACAGAGCCCGACAGAGCCCGACAGAGCCCGACAGGGCCCAACAGAGCCCGACAGAGCCCGACAGAGCCCGACAGAGCCCGAAAGAGCCCGACAGGGCCCGACAGGGCCCGACAGAGCCCGACAGGGCACGACAGGGCCCGACAGAGCCCGAAAGAGCCCGACAGGGCCCGACAGGTCCCGACAGGACCCGACAGTGCCCAACAGAGCCCGACAGGGCCCGACAGGGCCCAGTAAAGCCCGACAGAGCCTGACAGAGCCCGACAGAGCCCGACAGGGCCCGACAGAGCCCGACAGAGCCCGACAGGGCCCGACAGGGCCCAGTAGAGCCCGACAGAGCCCGACAGAGACCAGTAGAGCCCGACAGAGCCCGACAGAGCCCGACAGGGCCCGACAGGGCCCGACAGAGCCCGACAGAGCCCGACAGGGCCCAGTAGAGAACGACAGAGCCCGACAGGGCCCAGTAGAGCCCGACAGAGCCCGACAGAGACCAGTAGAGCCCGACAGGGCCCGACAGAGCCCGACAGGGCCCGACAGAGCCCGACAGAGCCCAGTAGAGCCCGACAGAGCCCGACAGAGCCCGACAGAGCCCGACAGGGCCCGACAGGGCTCGACAGAGCCCGACAGGGCCCGACAGAGCCCTGTAGAGCCCAGTAGAGCCCGACAGAGCCCGACAGAGCCCGACAGAACCCGACAGAGCCCGACAGAGCCCAGTAGAGCCCGACAGAGCCCGACAGAGCCCAGTAGAGCCCGACAGAGCCCGACAGAGTCCGACAGAGCCCGACAGAGCCCGACAGAACCCGACAGAGCCTGACAGAGCCCAGTAGAGCCCGACAGAGCCCGACAGAGCCCGACAGGGCCCGACAGGGCCCGACAGGGCCCGACAGGGCCCAGTAGAGCCCGACAGAGCCCGACAGAGCCCGACAGAGCCCGACAGGGCCCGACAGGGCCCGACAGAGCCAGACAGAGCCCAGTAGAGCCCGACAGAGCCTGACAGAGCCCGACAGAGCCCGACAGGGCCCGACAGAGCCCGACAGAGCCCGACAGGGCCCAGTAGAGCCCGACAGAGCCCGACAGAGCTCGACAGAGCCCGACAGAGCCCAGTAGAGCCCGACAGAGCCCGAAAGGGCCCGACAGGGCCCGACAGAGCCCAGTAGAGCCCGACAGGGCCCGACAGAGCCCGACAGAGCCCGACAGAGCCCGACAGGGCCCAGTAGAGCCCAGTAGAGCCCGACAGAGCCCAGTAGAGCCCGACAGAGCCCGACAGGGGCCGACAGGGCCCGACAGAGCCCGACAGAGCCCAGTAGAGCCCGACAGAGCCCGACAGAGCCCGACAGGGCCCGACAGGGACCGACAGAGGCCGACAGAGCCCGACAGAGCCCGACAGAGACCAGTAGAGCCCGACAGAGCCCGACAGAGCCCGACAGGGCCCGACAGGGCCCGACAGAGCCCGACAGAGCCCGACAGAGCCCGACAGGGCCCAGTAGAGAACGACAGAGCCCGACAGAGCCCGACAGGGCCCGACAGGGCCCGACAGGGCCCAACAGGGAACAGTAGAGCCCAGTAGAGCCCGACAGAGCCCGACAGAGCCCGACAGGGCCCGACAGAGCCCGACAGAGCCCAGTAGAGCCCGACAGAGCCCGACAGAGCCCGACAGAGACCGACAGAGCCCGACAGAACCCGACAGAGCCCGACAGAGCCCAGTAGAGCCCGACAGAGCCCGACAGAGCACGACAGAGCCCGACAGGGCCCGACAGGGCCCGACAGGGCCCAGTAGAGCCCGACAGAGCCTGACAGAGCCCGACAGGGCCCGACAGAGCCCGACAGAGCCCGACAGGGCCCGACAGGGCCCAGTAGAGCCCGACAGAGCCCGACAGAGCCCGACAGAGCCCGACAGGGCCCGACAGGGCCCGACAGAGCCCGACAGGGCCCAGTAGAGCCCGACAGAGCCCGACAGAGCCCGACAGAGCCCAGTAGAGCCCGACAGAGCCCGACAGAGCCCGACAGAGCCCGACAGGGCCCGACAGAGCCCGACAGGGCCCGACAGAGCCCGACAGAGCCCGAAAGGACCGACAGAGCCCGACAGGGCCCGACAGAGCCCGACAGAGCCCAGTAGAGCCCGACAGAGACCGACAGAGCCCGACAGAGCCCGACAGGGCCCGACAGGGCCCGACAGAGCCCGACAGGGCCCGACAGAGCCCGACAGAGCCCAGTAGAGCCCGACAGAGCCCGACAGAGCCCGACAGAACCGGACAGAGCCCGACAGAGCCCAGTAGAGCCCGACAGAGCCCGACAGAGCCCAGTAGAGCCCGACAGAGCCCGACAGAGCCCGACAGAGCCCGACAGAGCCCGACAGAACCCGACAGAGCCCGACAGAGCCCAGTAGAGCCCGACAGAGCCCGACAGAGCCCGACAGGGCCCGACAGGGCCCGAAAGGGCCCGACAGGGCCCAGTAGAGCCCGACAGAGCCCGACAGAGCCCGACAGAGCCCGACAGGGCCCGACAGGGCCCGACAGAGCCAGACAGAGCCCAGTAGAGCCCGACAGAGCCTGACAGAGCCCGACAGAGCCCGACAGGGCCCGACAGAGCCCGACAGAGCCCGACAGGGCCCAGTAGAGCCCGACAGAGCCCGACAGAGCCCGACAGAGCCCGACAGAGCCCAGTAGAGCCCGACAGAGCCCGAAAGGGCCCGACAGGGCCCGACAGAGCCCAGTAGAGCCCGACAGGGCCCGACAGAGCCCGACAGAGCCCGACAGAGCCAGACAGGGCCCAGTAGAGCCCAGTAGAGCCCGACAGAGCCCAGTAGAGCCCGACAGAGCCCGACAGGGGCCGACAGGGCCCGACAGAGCCCGACAGAGCCCAGTAGAGCCCGACAGAGCCCGACAGAGCCCGACAGAGCCCGACAGGGCCCGACAGGGACCGACAGAGCCCGACAGAGCCCGACAGGGCCCAACAGAGCCCGACAGAGCCCGACAGAGCCCGACAGGGCCCAGTAGAGCCCGACAGAGCCCGACAGAGCCTGACAGATCCCGACAGAGCCCAGTAGAGCCCGACAGAGCCCGACAGAGCCCGACAGAGCCCGACAAAGCCCGAAAGAGCCCAGTAGAGCCCGACAGAGCCCGACAGAGCCCAGTAGAGCCCAGTAGAGCCCGACAGAGCCTGACAGAGCCCGACAGAGCCCGACAGGGCCCGACAGAGCCCGACAGAGCCCGACAGGGCCCGACAGAGCCCGACAGAGCCCGACAGAGCCCGACAGAGCCCAGTAGAGCCCGACAGAGCCCGACAGAGCCCGACAGAGCTTGACAGAGCCCGACAGGGCCCGACAGGGCCCAGTAGAGCCCGACAGAGCCCGACAGGCGCCCAGTAGAGTCCAGTAGAGCCCGACAGAGCCCGACAGAGCCCGACAGGGCCCGACAGGGCCCGACAGGGCCCAGTAGAGCCCGACAGAGCCCGACAGGGCCCGACAGGGCCCGACAGGGCCCAGTAGAGCCCGACAGAACCCGACAGAGCCCGACAGAGCCCGACAGAGCCCGACAGAGCCCGACAGGGCCCAGTAGAGCCCGACAGAGCCCGACAGAGCCCAGTAGAGCCCAGTAGAGCCCGACAGAGCCCGACAGAGCCCGACAGAGCCCGACAGAGCCCAGTAGAGCCCGACAGAGCCCGACAGAGCCCGACAGGGCCCGACAGGGCCCGACAGAGCCCAGTAGAGCCCGACAGAGCCCGACAGAGCCCGACAGGGCCCGACAGAGCCCGACAGAGCCCGACAGGGCCCAGTAGAGCCCGACAGAGCCCGACAGGGCCCGACAGGGCCCGACAGGGCCCGACAGAGCTCGACAGAGCCCAGTAGAGCCCGACAGTGCCCGACAGAGCCCGACAGAGCCCGAGAGAACCCGACAGAGCCCGACAGAGCCCAGTAGAGCCCGACAGAGCCCGACAGAGCCCGACAGGGCCCGACAGAGCCCGATAGAGCCCGACAGAGCCCAACAGGGCCCGACAGGGCCCAGTAGAGCCCAGTAGAGCCCGACAGAGCCCGACAGAGCCCGACAGGGCCCGACAGAGCCCGACAGAGCCCGACAGGGCCCGACAGAGCCCGACAGGGCCCGACAGAGCCCGACAGAGCCCGACAGAGCCCGACAGGGCCCGACAGAGCCCAGTAGAGCCCGACAGAGCCCGACAGAGCCCGACAGAACCCGACAGAGCCCGACAGAGCCCAGTAGAGCCCGACAGAGCCCGACAGAGCCCAGTAGAGCCCAGTAGAGCCCGACAGAGCCCGACAGAGCCCGACAGAGCCCGACAGAACCCGACAGAGCCCGACAGAGCCCAGTAGAGCCCGACAGAGCCCGACAGGGCCCGACAGGGCCCAGTAGAGCCCGACAGAGCCCAACAGAGCCCGACAGAGCCCGACAGGGCCCGACAGGGCCCGACAGGGCCCAGTAGAGCCCGACAGAGCCCGACAGAGCCCGACAGAACCCGTCAGAGCCCGACAGAGCCCGACAGAGCCCGACAGGGCCCAGTAGAGCCCGACAGAGCCCGACAGAGCCCGACAGAGACCGACAGGGCCCGACAGATCCCGACAGAGCCCGACAGAGCCCGACAGGGCCCGACAGGGCCCAGTAGAGCCCGACAGAGCCCGACAGAGCCCGACAGAGCCCGACAGGGCCCGACAGAGACCGACAGAGCCCGACAGAGCCCGACAGGGCCCAGTAGAGCCCGACAGAGCCCGACAGAGCCCGACAGAGCCCGAGAGAGCCCGACAGGGCCCGACAGAGCCCGACAGGGCCCGACAGGGCCCGACAGAGCCCGACAGGACCCAACAGAGCCCGACAGAGCCTGACAGGGCCCGACAGAGCCCGACAGAGCCCGACAGAGCCCGACAGGGCCCAGTAGAGCCCGACAGAGCCCGACAGAGCCCGACAGAGCCCGACAGAACCCGACAGAGCCCGACAGAGCCCGATAGGGCCCGACAGGGCCCGACAGAGCCCGACAGAGCCCGACAGGGCCCAGTAGAGCCCGACAGAGCCCGACAGAGCCCGACAGAGCCCGACAGAGACCAGTTGAGCCCGACAGAGCCCGACAGAGCCCGACAGAGCCCGACAGGGCCCGACAGGGCCCAGTAGAGCCCGACAGAGCCCGACAGAGCCCGACAGAGCCCGACAGAGCCCGACAGGGCCCAGTAGAGCCCGACAGAGCCCGACAGAGCCCGACAGAGCCCGACAGGGCCCGACAGAGCCCGACAGAGCCCGACAGGGCCCGACAGGGCCCGACAGAGCCCAGTACAGCCCGACAGAGCCCGACAGAGCCTGACAGAGCCCGACAGAGCCCGACAGGGCCCAGTAGAGCCCAGTAGAGCCCGACAGAGCCCAACAGGGCCCGACAGAGCCCGACAGAGCCCGACAGAGCCCGACAGGGCCCGACAGAGCCTGACAGAGCCCGACAGGGCCCAGTAGAGCCCGACAGAGCCCGACAGAGCCCGACAGAGACCGACAGGGCCCGACAGATCCCGACAGAGCCCGACAGAGCCCGACAGGGCCCGACAGGGCCCAGTAGAGCCCGACAGAGCCCGACAGAGCCCGACAGAGCCCGACAGGGCCCGACAGAGACCGACAGAGCCCGACAGAGCCCGACAGGGCCCAGTAGAGCCCGACAGAGCCCAACAGAGCCCGACAGAGCCCGAGAGAGCCCGACAGGGCCCGACAGAGCCCGACAGGGCCCGACAGGGCCCGACAGAGCCCGACAGGGCCCGACAGAGCCCGACAGAGCCTGACAGGGCCCGACAGAGCCCGACAGAGCCCGACAGAGCCCGACAGGGCCCAGTAGAGCCCGACAGAGCCCGACAGAGCCCGACAGAGCCCGACAGAACCCGACAGAGCCCGACAGAGCCCGATAGGGCCCGACAGGGCCCGACAGAGCCCGACAGAGCCCGACAGGGCCCAGTAGAGCCCGACAGAGCCCGACAGAGCCCGACAGAGCCCGACAGAGACCAGTTGAGCCCGACAGAGCCCGACAGAGCCCGACAGAGCCCGACAGGGCCCGACAGGGCCCAGTAGAGCCCGACAGAGCCCGACAGAGCCCGACAGAGCCCGACAGAGCCCGACAGGGCCCAGTAGAGCCCGACAGAGCCCGACAGAGCCCGACAGAGCCCGACAGGGCCCGACAGAGCCCGACAGAGCCCGACAGGGCCCGACAGGGCCCGACAGAGCCCAGTACAGCCCGACAGAGCCCGACAGAGCCTGACAGAGCCCGACAGAGCCCGACAGGGCCCAGTAGAGCCCAGTAGAGCCCGACAGAGCCCAACAGGGCCCGACAGAGCCCGACAGAGCCCGACAGAGCCCGACAGGGCCCGACAGAGCCTGACAGAGCCCGACAGGGCCCAGTAGAGCCCGACAGAGCCCGACAGAGCCCGACAGAGCCCGACAGGCCCCGACAGAGCCCGACAGAGCCCGACAGGGCCCGACAGAGCCCGACAGAGCCCGACAGGGCCCGACAGAGCCCGACAGAGCCCGACAGGGCCCGACAGGGCCCAGTAGAGCCCGACAGAGCCCGACAGAGCCCGACAGGGCCCGACAGGGCCCGACAGGGCCCGACAGATCCCGACAGGGCCCGACAGGGCCCGACAGAGCCCAGTAGAGCCCGACAGAGCCCGACAGAGCCCGACAGAGCCCGACAGGGCCCGACAGAGCCCGACAGTGCCCAGTAGAGCCCGACAGAGCCCGACAGATCCCGACAGAGCCCGACAGGGCCCGACAGGGCCCGACAGGGCCCAGTAGAGCCCGACAGAGCCCGATAGAGCCCGACAGAGCCCGAGAGAGCCTGACAGGGCCCGACAGAGCCCGACAGAGCCCGACAGGGCCCGACAGGTCCCGACAGAGCCCGACAGAGCCCGACAGGGCCCGACAGGGCCCAGTAGAGCCCGACTGAGCCCGACAGAGCCCGACAGAGCCCGACAGAGCTCGACAGGGCCCAGTAGAGCCTGACAGAGCCCGACAGAGCCCGACAGAGCCCAGTAGAGCCCAGTAGAGCCCGACAGAGCCCGACAGGGCCCGAGAGAGCCCGACAGGGCCCAGTAGAGCCCGACAGAGCCCGACAGGGCCCGACAGGGCCCGACAGGGCCCAGTAGAGCCCGACAGAGCCCGACAGAGCCCGAAAGGGCCCAGTAGAGCCCGACAGAGCCCAGTAGAGCCCAGTAGAGCCCGACAGAGCCCGACAGAGCCCGACAGAGCCCGACAGAGCCCGACAGAACCCGACAGAACCCGACAGGGCCCGACAGAGCCCAGTAGAGCCCGACAGAGCCCGACAGAGCCCGACAGGGCCCGACAGGGGCCGACAGGGGCCGACAGAGCCCGACAGAGCCCGACAGGGCCCAGTAGAGCCCGACAGAACCCGACAGAGCCCGACAGAGCCCGACAGGGCCCGACAGAGCCCGACAGAGCCCAGTAGAGCCCAGTAGAGCCCGACAGAGCCCGACAGAGCCCAGTAGAGCCCAGTAGAGCCCAGTAGAGCCCGACAGAGCCCGACAGAGCCCGACAGAGCCCGACAGGGCCCGACAGGGCCCGACAGAGCCCAGTAGAGCCCAGTAGAGCCCGACAGAGCCCGACAGAGCCCGACAGAGCCCAGTAGAGCCCAGTAGAGCCCGACAGAGCCCGACAGAGCCCAACAGAGCCCGACAGGGCCCGACAGGGCCCGACAGGGCCCAGTTTAGCCCAGTAGAGCCCGACAGAGCCCGACAGAGCCCGACAGAGCCCGACAGAGCCCAGTAGAGCCCGACAGAGCCCGACAGGGCCCGACAGAGCCCGACAGGGCCCGACAGGGCCCGACAGAGCCGGACAGAGCCCGACAGGGCCCGACAGAGCCCAGTTTAGCCCAGTAGAGCCCGACAGAGCCCGACAGAGCCCGACAGGGCCCGACAGGGCCCGACAGAGACCGACAGAGCCCGACAGGGCCCGACAGAGCCGGACAGAGCCCGACAGGGCCCGACAGAGCCCAGTAGAGCCCGACAGAGCCCGACAGAGCCCGACAGGGCCCGACAGGGCCCGACAGAGCCCGACAGAGCCCGAGAGGGCCCGACAGAGCCCTACAGAGCCCGACAGGGCCCAGTAGAGCCTGACAGAGCCCGACAGAGCCCGACAGAGCCCGACAGGGCCCGACAGGGCCCAGTACAGCCCGACAGAGCCCGACAGAGCCCGACAGAGCCCAGTAGAGCCCGACAGAGCCCGACAGAGCCCAACAGGGCCCGACAGAGCCCGACAGAGCCCGACAGAGCCCGACAGGGCCCGAAAGGGCCCAGTAGAGCCCGACAGAGCCCGACAGAGCCCGACAGGGCCCGACAGGGCCCGACAGGGCCCGACAGAGCCCAGTAGAGCCCGACAGAGCCCGACAGAGCCCGACAGAGCCCGACAGAACCCGACAGAGGCCGACAGAGCCCAGTAGAGCCCGACAGAGCCCGACAGAGCCCGACAGAGCCCGACAGGGCCCGACAGGGCCCAGTAGAGCCCGACAGAGCCCGACAGAGCCCGACAGAGTCCGACAGAGCCCGAGAGGGCCCGACAGGGCCCAGTAGAGCCCGACAGAGCCCGACAGAGCCCGACAGAGCCCGAGAGATCCCGAGAGGGCCCGACAGGGCCCAGTAGAGCCCGACAGAGCCCGACAGAGCCCGATAGGGCCCGACAGGGCCCGACAGGGCCCGACAGGGCCCGACAGAGCCCGACAGAGCCCAGTAGAGCCCGACAGAGCCCGACAGAACCCGAAAGAGCCCGACAGAGACCAGTTGAGCCCGACAGAGCCCGAAAGAGCCCGACAGAGCCCGACAGAGCCCGACAGGGCCCAGTAGAGCCCGACAGAGCCCGACAGAGCCCGACAGAGCCCGACAGGTCCCAGTAGAGCCCGACAGAGCCCGACAGAGCCCGACAGAGCCCGACAGAGCCCAGTAGAGCCCAGTAGAGCCCGACAGAGCCTGACAGAGCCCGAAAGAGCCCGACAGGGCCCGACAGAGCCCGACAGAGCCCGACAGGGCCCAGTAGAGCCCAGTAGAGCCCGACAGAGCCCAGTAGAGCCCGACAGAGCCCGACAGGGGCCGACAGGGCCCGACAGAGCCCGACAGAGCCCAGTAGAGCCCGACAGAGCCCGACAGAGCCCGACAGAGCCCGACAGGGCCCGACAGGGACCGACAGAGCCCGACAGAGCCCGACAGGGCCCAACAGAGCCCGACAGAGCCCGACAGAGCCCGACAGGGCCCAGTAGAGCCCGACAGAGCCCGACAGAGCCTGACAGATCCCGACAGAGCCCAGTAGAGCCCGACAGAGCCCGACAGAGCCCGACAGAGCCCGACAAAGCCCGAAAGAGCCCAGTAGAGCCCGACAGAGCCCGACAGAGCCCAGTAGAGCCCAGTAGAGCCCGACAGAGCCTGACAGGGCCCGACAGAGCCCGACAGAGCCCGACAGGGCCCGACAGAGCCCGACAGAGCCCGACAGAGCCCGACAGAGCCCAGTAGAGCCCGACAGAGCCCGACAGAGCCCGACAGAGCTTGACAGAGCCCGACAGGGCCCGACAGGGCCCAGTAGAGCCCGACAGAGCCCGACAGGCGCCCAGTAGAGTCCAGTAGAGCCCGACAGAGCCCGACAGAGCCCGACAGGGCCCGACAGGGCCCGACAGGGCCCAGTAGAGCCCGACAGAGCCCGACAGGGCCCGACAGGGCCCGACAGGGCCCAGTAGAGCCCGACAGAACCCGACAGAGCCCGACAGAGCCCGACAGAGCCCGACAGAGCCCGACAGGGCCCAGTAGAGCCCGACAGAGCCCGACAGAGCCCAGTAGAGCCCAGTAGAGCCCGACAGAGCCCGACAGAGCCCGACAGAGCCCGACAGAGCCCAGTAGAGCCCGACAGAGCCCGACAGAGCCCGACAGGGCCCGACAGAGCCCGATAGAGCCCGACAGAGCCCAACAGGGCCCGACAGGGCCCAGTAGAGCCCAGTAGAGCCCGACAGAGCCCGACAGAGCCCGACAGGGCCCGACAGAGCCCGACAGAGCCCGACAGGGCCCGACAGAGCCCGACAGGGCCCGACAGAGACCGACAGAGCCCGACAGAGCCCAGTAGAGCCCGACAGAGCCCGACAGAGCCCGACAGAACCCGACAGAGCCCGACAGAGCCCAGTAGAGCCCGACAGAGCCCGACAGAGCCCAGTAGAGCCCAGTAGAGCCCGACAGAGCCCGACAGAGCCCGACAGAGCCCGACAGAACCCGACAGAGCCCGACAGAGCCCAGTAGAGCCCGACAGAGCCCGACAGGGCCCGACAGGGCCCAGTAGAGCCCGACAGAGCCCAACAGAGCCCGACAGAGCCCGACAGGGCCCGACAGGGCCCGACAGGGCCCAGTAGAGCCCGACAGAGCCCGACAGAGCCCGACAGAACCCGTCAGAGCCCGACAGAGCCCGACAGAGCCCGACAGGGCCCAGTAGAGCCCGACAGAGCCCGACAGAGCCCGACAGAGACCGACAGGGCCCGACAGATCCCGACAGAGCCCGACAGAGCCCGACAGGGCCCGACAGGGCCCAGTAGAGCCCGACAGAGCCCGACAGAGCCCGACAGAGCCCGACAGGGCCCGACAGAGACCGACAGAGCCCGACAGAGCCCGACAGGGCCCAGTAGAGCCCGACAGAGCCCGACAGAGCCCGACAGAGCCCGAGAGAGCCCGACAGGGCCCGACAGAGCCCGACAGGGCCCGACAGGGCCCGACAGAGCCCGACAGGGCCCAACAGAGCCCGACAGAGCCTGACAGGGCCCGACAGAGCCCGACAGAGCCCGACAGAGCCCGACAGGGCCCAGTAGAGCCCGACAGAGCCCGACAGAGCCCGACAGAGCCCGACAGAACCCGACAGAGCCCGACAGAGCCCGATAGGGCCCGACAGGGCCCGACAGAGCCCGACAGAGCCCGACAGGGCCCAGTAGAGCCCGACAGAGCCCGACAGAGCCCGACAGAGCCCGACAGAGACCAGTTGAGCCCGACAGAGCCCGACAGAGCCCGACAGAGCCCGACAGGGCCCGACAGGGCCCAGTAGAGCCCGACAGAGCCCGACAGAGCCCGACAGAGCCCGACAGAGCCCGACAGGGCCCAGTAGAGCCCGACAGAGCCCGACAGAGCCCGACAGAGCCCGACAGGGCCCGACAGAGCCCGACAGAGCCCGACAGGGCCCGACAGGGCCCGACAGAGCCCAGTACAGCCCGACAGAGCCCGACAGAGCCTGACAGAGCCCGACAGAGCCCGACAGGGCCCAGTAGAGCCCAGTAGAGCCCCACAGAGCCCAACAGGGCCCGACAGAGCCCGACAGAGCCCGACAGAGCCCGACAGGGCCCGACAGAGCCTGACAGAGCCCGACAGGGCCCAGTAGAGCCCGACAGAGCCCGACAGAGCCCGACAGAGACCGACAGGGCCCGACAGATCCCGACAGAGCCCGACAGAGCCCGACAGGGCCCGACAGGGCCCAGTAGAGCCCGACAGAGCCCGACAGAGCCCGACAGAGCCCGACAGGGCCCGACAGAGACCGACAGAGCCCGACAGAGCCCGACAGGGCCCAGTAGAGCCCGACAGAGCCCAACAGAGCCCGACAGAGCCCGAGAGAGCCCGACAGGGCCCGACAGAGCCCGA
The DNA here is from genome assembly GCF_036013445.1 of Caloenas nicobarica. Taxonomy (NCBI): domain Eukaryota; kingdom Metazoa; phylum Chordata; class Aves; order Columbiformes; family Columbidae; genus Caloenas; species Caloenas nicobarica. Next base: position 28,197 of record NW_027017022.1, read on the forward strand.
CAGGGCCCGACAGGGCCCGACAGAGCCCGACAGGGCCCGACAGAGCCCGACAGAGCCTGACAGGGCCCGACAGAGCCCGACAGAGCCCGACAGAGCCCGACAGGGCCCAGTAGAGCCCGACAGAGCCCGACAGAGCCCGACAGAGCCCGACAGAACCCGACAGAGCCCGACAGAGCCCGATAGGGCCCGACAGGGCCCGACAGAGCCCGACAGAGCCCGACAGGGCCCAGTAGAGCCCGACAGAGCCCGACAGAGCCCGACAGAGCCCGACAGAGACCAGTTGAGCCCGACAGAGCCCGACAGAGCCCGACAGAGCCCGACAGGGCCCGACAGGGCCCAGTAGAGCCCGACAGAGCCCGACAGAGCCCGACAGAGCCCGACAGAGCCCGACAGGGCCCAGTAGAGCCCGACAGAGCCCGACAGAGCCCGACAGAGCCCGACAGGGCCCGACAGAGCCCGACAGAGCCCGACAGGGCCCGACAGGGCCCGACAGAGCCCAGTACAGCCCGACAGAGCCCGACAGAGCCTGACAGAGCCCGACAGAGCCCGACAGGGCCCAGTAGAGCCCAGTAGAGCCCGACAGAGCCCAACAGGGCCCGACAGAGCCCGACAGAGCCCGACAGAGCCCGACAGGGCCCGACAGAGCCTGACAGAGCCCGACAGGGCCCAGTAGAGCCCGACAGAGCCCGACAGAGCCCGACAGAGCCCGACAGGCCCCGACAGAGCCCGACAGAGCCCGACAGGGCCCGACAGAGCCCGACAGAGCCCGACAGGGCCCGACAGAGCCCGACAGAGCCCGACAGGGCCCGACAGGGCCCAGCAGAGCCCGACAGAGCCCGACAGAGCCCGACAGGGCCCGACAGGGCCCGACAGGGCCCGACAGATCCCGACAGGGCCCGACAGGGCCCGACAGAGCCCAGTAGAGCCCGACAGAGCCCGACAGAGCCCGACAGAGCCCGACAGGGCCCGACAGAGCCCGACAGTGCCCAGTAGAGCCCGACAGAGCCCGACAGATCCCGACAGAGCCCGACAGGGCCCGACAGGGCCCGACAGGGCCCAGTAGAGCCCGACAGAGCCCGATAGAGCCCGACAGAGCCCGAGAGAGCCTGACAGGGCCCGACAGAGCCCGACAGAGCCCGACAGGGCCCGACAGGTCCCGACAGAGCCCGACAGAGCCCGACAGGGCCCGACAGGGCCCAGTAGAGCCCGACTGAGCCCGACAGAGCCCGACAGAGCCCGACAGAGCTCGACAGGGCCCAGTAGAGCCTGACAGAGCCCGACAGAGCCCGACAGAGCCCAGTAGAGCCCAGTAGAGCCCGACAGAGCCCGACAGGGCCCGAGAGAGCCCGACAGGGCCCAGTAGAGCCCGACAGAGCCCGACAGGGCCCGACAGGGCCCGACAGGGCCCAGTAGAGCCCGACAGAGCCCGACAGAGCCCGAAAGGGCCCAGTAGAGCCCGACAGAGCCCAGTAGAGCCCAGTAGAGCCCGACAGAGCCCGACAGAGCCCGACAGAGCCCGACAGAGCCCGACAGAACCCGACAGAACCCGACAGGGCCCGACAGAGCCCAGTAGAGCCCGACAGAGCCCGACAGAGCCCGACAGGGCCCGACAGGGGCCGACAGGGGCCGACAGAGCCCGACAGAGCCCGACAGGGCCCAGTAGAGCCCGACAGAACCCGACAGAGCCCGACAGAGCCCGACAGGGCCCGACAGAGCCCGACAGAGCCCAGTAGAGCCCAGTAGAGCCCGACAGAGCCCGACAGAGCCCAGTAGAGCCCAGTAGAGCCCAGTAGAGCCCGACAGAGCCCGACAGAGCCCGACAGAGCCCGACAGGGCCCGACAGGGCCCGACAGAGCCCAGTAGAGCCCAGTAGAGCCCGACAGAGCCCGACAGAGCCCGACAGAGCCCAGTAGAGCCCAGTAGAGCCCGACAGAGCCCGACAGAGCCCAACAGAGCCCGACAGGGCCCGACAGGGCCCGACAGGGCCCAGTTTAGCCCAGTAGAGCCCGACAGAGCCCGACAGAGCCCGACAGAGCCCGACAGAGCCCAGTAGAGCCCGACAGAGCCCGACAGGGCCCGACAGAGCCCGACAGGGCCCGACAGGGCCCGACAGGGCCCGACAGAGCCCAGTTTAGCCCAGTAGAGCCCGACAGAGCCCGACAGAGCCCGACAGGGCCCGACAGGGCCCGACAGAGACCGACAGAGCCCGACAGGGCCCGACAGAGCCGGACAGAGCCCGACAGGGCCCGACAGAGCCCAGTAGAGCCCGACAGAGCCCGACAGAGCCCGACAGGGCCCGACAGGGCCCGACAGAGCCCGACAGAGCCCGAGAGGGCCCGACAGAGCCCTACAGAGCCCGACAGGGCCCAGTAGAGCCTGACAGAGCCCGACAGAGCCCGACAGAGCCCGACAGGGCCCGACAGGGCCCAGTACAGCCCGACAGAGCCCGACAGAGCCCGACAGAGCCCAGTAGAGCCCGACAGAGCCCGACAGAGCCCAACAGGGCCCGACAGAGCCCGACAGAGCCCGACAGAGCCCGACAGGGCCCGAAAGGGCCCAGTAGAGCCCGACAGAGCCCGACAGAGCCCGACAGGGCCCGACAGGGCCCGACAGGGCCCGACAGAGCCCAGTAGAGCCCGACAGAGCCCGACAGAGCCCGACAGAGCCCGACAGAACCCGACAGAGGCCGACAGAGCCCAGTAGAGCCCGACAGAGCCCGACAGAGCCCGACAGAGACCGACAGGGCCCGACAGGGCCCAGTAGAGCCCGACAGAGCCCGACAGAGCCCGACAGAGTCCGACAGAGCCCGAGAGGGCCCGACAGGGCCCAGTAGAGCCCGACAGAGCCCGACAGAGCCCGACAGAGCCCGAGAGATCCCGAGAGGGCCCGACAGGGCCCAGTAGAGCCCGACAGAGCCCGACAGAGCCCGATAGGGCCCGACAGGGCCCGACAGGGCCCGACAGGGCCCGACAGAGCCCGACAGAGCCCAGTAGAGCCCGACAGAGCCCGACAGAACCCGAAAGAGCCCGACAGAGACCAGTTGAGCCCGACAGAGCCCGAAAGAGCCCGACAGAGCCCGACAGAGCCCGACAGGGCCCAGTAGAGCCCGACAGAGCCCGACAGAGCCCGACAGAGCCCGACAGGTCCCAGTAGAGCCCGACAGAGCCCGACAGAGCCCGACAGAGCCCGACAGAGCCCAGTAGAGCCCAGTAGAGCCCGACAGAGCCTGACAGAGCCCGACAGAGCCCGACAGGGCCCGACAGAGCCCGACAGAGCCCGACAGGGCCCAGTAGAGCCCAGTAGAGCCCGACAGAGCCCAGTAGAGCCCGACAGAGCCCGACAGGGGCCGACAGGGCCCGACAGAGCCCGACAGAGCCCAGTAGAGCCCGACAGAGCCCGACAGAGCCCGACAGAGCCCGACAGGGCCCGACAGGGACCGACAGAGCCCGACAGAGCCCGACAGGGCCCAACAGAGCCCGACAGAGCCCGACAGAGCCCGACAGGGCCCAGTAGAGCCCGACAGAGCCCGACAGAGCCTGACAGATCCCGACAGAGCCCAGTAGAGCCCGACAGAGCCCGACAGAGCCCGACAGAGCCCGACAAAGCCCGAAAGAGCCCAGTAGAGCCCGACAGAGCCCGACAGAGCCCAGTAGAGCCCAGTAGAGCCCGACAGAGCCTGACAGGGCCCGACAGAGCCCGACAGAGCCCGACAGGGCCCGACAGAGCCCGACAGAGCCCGACAGAGCCCGACAGAGCCCAGTAGAGCCCGACAGAGCCCGACAGAGCCCGACAGAGCTTGACAGAGCCCGACAGGGCCCGACAGGGCCCAGTAGAGCCCGACAGAGCCCGACAGGCGCCCAGTAGAGTCCAGTAGAGCCCGACAGAGCCCGACAGAGCCCGACAGGGCCCGACAGGGCCCGACAGGGCCCAGTACAGCCCGACAGAGCCCGACAGGGCCCGACAGGGCCCGACAGGGCCCAGTAGAGCCCGACAGAACCCGACAGAACCCGACAGAGCCCGACAGAGCCCGACAGAGCCCGACAGGGCCCAGTAGAGCCCGACAGAGCCCGACAGAGCCCAGTAGAGCCCAGTAGAGCCCGACAGAGCCCGACAGAGCCCGACAGAGCCCGACAGAGCCCAGTAGAGCCCGACAGAGCCCGACAGAGCCCGACAGGGCCCGACAGGGCCCGACAGAGCCCAGTAGAGCCCGACAGAGCCCGACAGAGCCCGACAGGGCCCGACAGAGCCCGACAGAGCCCGACAGGGCCCAGTAGAGCCCGACAGAGCCCGACAGGGCCCGACAGGGCCCGACAGGGCCCGACAGAGCTCGACAGAGCCCAGTAGAGCCCGACAGTGCCCGACAGAGCCCGACAGAGCCCGAGAGAACCCGACAGAGCCCGACAGAGCCCAGTAGAGCCCGACAGAGCCCGACAGAGCCCGACAGGGCCCGACAGAGCCCGATAGAGCCCGACAGAGCCCAACAGGGCCCGACAGGGCCCAGTAGAGCCCAGTAGAGCCCGACAGAGCCCGACAGAGCCCGACAGGGCCCGACAGAGCCCGACAGAGCCCGACAGGGCCCGACAGAGCCCGACAGGGCCCGACAGAGCCCGACAGAGCCCGACAGAGCCCGACAGGGCCCGACAGAGCCCAGTAGAGCCCGACAGAGCCCGACAGAGCCCGACAGAACCCGACAGAGCCCGACAGAGCCCAGTAGAGCCCGACAGAGCCCGACAGAGCCCAGTAGAGCCCAGTAGAGCCCGACAGAGCCCGACAGAGCCCGACAGAACCCGACAGAGCCCGACAGAGCCCAGTAGAGCCCGACAGAGCCCGACAGAGCCCAGTAGAGCCCAGTAGAGCCCGACAGAGCCCGACAGAGCCCGACAGAGCCCGACAGAACCCGACAGAGCCCGACAGAGCCCAGTAGAGCCCGACAGAGCCCGACAGGGCCCGACAGGGCCCAGTAGAGCCCGACAGAGCCCAACAGAGCCCGACAGAGCCCGACAGGGCCCGACAGGGCCCGACAGGGCCCAGTAGAGCCCGACAGAGCCCGACAGAGCCCGACAGAACCCGTCAGAGCCCGACAGAGCCCGACAGAGCCCGACAGGGCCCAGTAGAGCCCGACAGAGCCCGACAGAGCCCGACAGAGACCGACAGGGCCCGACAGATCCCGACAGAGCCCGACAGAGCCCGACAGGGCCCGACAGGGCCCAGTAGAGCCCGACAGAGCCCGACAGAGCCCGACAGAGCCCGACAGGGCCCGACAGAGACCGACAGAGCCCGACAGAGCCCGACAGGGCCCAGTAGAGCCCGACAGAGCCCGACAGAGCCCGACAGAGCCCGAGAGAGCCCGACAGGGCCCGACAGAGCCCGACAGGGCCCGACAGGGCCCGACAGAGCCCGACAGGGCCCAACAGAGCCCGACAGAGCCTGACAGGGCCCGACAGAGCCCGACAGAGCCCGACAGAGCCCGACAGGGCCCAGTAGAGCCCGACAGAGCCCGACAGAGCCCGACAGAGCCCGACAGAACCCGACAGAGCCCGACAGAGCCCGATAGGGCCCGACAGGGCCCGACAGAGCCCGACAGAGCCCGACAGGGCCCAGTAGAGCCCGACAGAGCCCGACAGAGCCCGACAGAGCCCGACAGAGACCAGTTGAGCCCGACAGAGCCCGACAGAGCCCGACAGAGCCCGACAGGGCCCGACAGGGCCCAGTAGAGCCCGACAGAGCCCGACAGAGCCCGACAGAGCCCGACAGAGCCCGACAGGGCCCAGTAGAGCCCGACAGAGCCCGACAGAGCCCGACAGAGCCCGACAGGGCCCGACAGAGCCCGACAGAGCCCGACAGGGCCCGACAGGGCCCGACAGAGCCCAGTACAGCCCGACAGAGCCCGACAGAGCCTGACAGAGCCCGACAGAGCCCGACAGGGCCCAGTAGAGCCCAGTAGAGCCCGACAGAGCCCAACAGGGCCCGACAGAGCCCGACAGAGCCCGACAGAGCCCGACAGGGCCCGACAGAGCCTGACAGAGCCCGACAGGGCCCAGTAGAGCCCGACAGAGCCCGACAGAGCCCGACAGAGACCGACAGGGCCCGACAGATCCCGACAGAGCCCGACAGAGCCCGACAGGGCCCGACAGGGCCCAGTAGAGCCCGACAGAGCCCGACAGAGCCCGACAGAGCCCGACAGGGCCCGACAGAGACCGACAGAGCCCGACAGAGCCCGACAGGGCCCAGTAGAGCCCGACAGAGCCCAACAGAGCCCGACAGAGCCCGAGAGAGCCCGACAGGGCCCGACAGAGCCCGACAGGGCCCGACAGGGCCCGACAGAGCCCGACAGGGCCCGACAGAGCCCGACAGAGCCTGACAGGGCCCGACAGAGCCCGACAGAGCCCGACAGAGCCCGACAGGGCCCAGTAGAGCCCGACAGAGCCCGACAGAGCCCGACAGAACCCGACAGAACCCGACAGAGCCCGACAGAGCCCGATAGGGCCCGACAGGGCCCGACAGAGCCCGACAGAGCCCGACAGGGCCCAGTAGAGCCCGACAGAGCCCGACAGAGCCCGACAGAGCCCGACAGAGACCAGTTGAGCCCGACAGAGCCCGACAGAGCCCGACAGAGCCCGACAGGGCCCGACAGGGCCCAGTAGAGCCCGACAGAGCCCGACAGAGCCCGACAGAGCCCGACAGAGCCCGACAGGGCCCAGTAGAGCCCGACAGAGCCCGACAGAGCCCGACAGAGCCCGACAGGGCCCGACAGAGCCCGACAGAGCCCGACAGGGCCCGACAGGGCCCGACAGAGCCCAGTACAGCCCGACAGAGCCCGACAGAGCCTGACAGAGCCCGACAGAGCCCGACAGGGCCCAGTAGAGCCCAGTAGAGCCCGACAGAGCCCAACAGGGCCCGACAGAGCCCGACAGAGCCCGATAGAGCCCGACAGGGCCCGACAGAGCCTGACAGAGCCCGACAGGGCCCAGTAGAGCCCGACAGAGCCCGACAGAGCCCGACAGAGCCCGACAGGCCCCGACAGAGCCCGACAGAGCCCGACAGGGCCCGACAGAGCCCGACAGAGCCCGACAGGGCCCGACAGGGCCCAGTAGAGCCCGACAGAGCCCGACAGAGCCCGACAGGGCCCGACAGGGCCCGACAGGGCCCGACAGATCCCGACAGGGCCCGACAGGGCCCGACAGAGCCCAGTAGAGCCCGACAGAGCCCGACAGAGCCCGACAGAGCCCGACAGGGCCCGACAGAGCCCGACAGTGCCCAGTAGAGCCCGACAGAGCCCGACAGATCCCGACAGAGCCCGACAGGGCCCGACAGGGCCCGACAGGGCCCAGTAGAGCCCGACAGAGCCCGATAGAGCCCGACAGAGCCCGAGAGAGCCTGACAGGGCCCGACAGAGCCCGACAGAGCCCGACAGGGCCCGACAGGTCCCGACAGAGCCCGACAGAGCCCGACAGGGCCCGACAGGGCCCAGTAGAGCCCGACTGAGCCCGACAGAGCCCGACAGAGCCCGACAGAGCTCGACAGGGCCCAGTAGAGCCTGACAGAGCCCGACAGAGCCCGACAGAGCCCAGTAGAGCCCAGTAGAGCCCGACAGAGCCCGACAGGGCCCGAGAGAGCCCGACAGAGCCCGACAGAACCCGACAGGGCCCGACAGAGCCCAGTAGAGCCCGACAGAGCCCGACAGAGCCCGACAGGGCCCGACAGGGGCCGACAGGGGCCGACAGAGCCCGACAGAGCCCGACAGGGCCCAGTAGAGCCCGACAGAACCCGACAGGGCCCGACAGAGCCCGACAGAGCCCAGTAGAGCCCAGTAGAGCCCGACAGAGCCCGACAGAGCCCAGTAGAGCCCAGTAGAGCCCAGTAGAGCCCGACAGAGCCCGACAGAGCCCGACAGAGCCCGACAGGGCCCGACAGGGCCCGACAGAGCCCAGTAGAGCCCAGTAGAGCCCGACAGAGCCCGACAGAGCCCGACAGAGCCCAGTAGAGCCCAGTAGAGCCCGACAGAGCCCGACAGAGCCCAACAGAGCCCGACAGGGCCCGACAGGGCCCGACAGGGCCCAGTTTAGCCCAGTAGAGCCCGACAGAGCCCGACAGAGCCCGACAGAGCCCGACAGAGCCCAGTAGAGCCCGACAGAGCCCGACAGGGCCCGACAGAGCCCGACAGGGCCCGACAGGGCCCGACAGGGCCCGACAGAGCCCAGTTTAGCCCAGTAGAGCCCGACAGAGCCCGACAGAGCCCGACAGGGCCCGACAGGGCCCGACAGAGACCGACAGAGCCCGACAGGGCCCGACAGAGCCGGACAGAGCCCGACAGGGCCCGACAGAGCCCAGTAGAGCCCGACAGAGCCCGACAGAGCCCGACAGGGCCCGACAGGGCCCGACAGAGCCCGACAGAGCCCGAGAGGGCCCGACAGAGCCCTACAGAGCCCGACAGGGCCCAGTAGAGCCTGACAGAGCCCGACAGAGCCCGACAGAGCCCGACAGGGCCCGACAGGGCCCAGTAGAGCCCGACAGAGCCCGACAGAGCCCGACAGAGCCCAGTAGAGCCCGACAGAGCCCGACAGAGCCCAACAGGGCCCGACAGAGCCCGACAGAGCCCGACAGAGCCCGACAGGGCCCGAAAGGGCCCAGTAGAGCCCGACAGAGCCCGACAGAGCCCGACAGGGCCCGACAGGGCCCGACAGGGCCCGACAGAGCCCAGTAGAGCCCGACAGAGCCCGACAGAGCCCGACAGAGCCCGACAGAACCCGACAGAGGCCGACAGAGCCCAGTAGAGCCCGACAGAGCCCGACAGAGCCCGACAGAGCCCGACAGGGCCCGACAGGGCCCAGTAGAGCCCGACAGAGCCCGACAGAGCCTGACAGAGTCCGACAGAGCCCGACAGAGACCGACAGGGCCCGACAGAGCCCGACAGAGCCCGACAGAGCCCGACAGGGCCCGACAGGGCCCAGTAGAGCCCGACAGATCCCGACAGAGCCCGACAGAGCCCGACAGGGCCCGACAGAGCCCGACAGAGCCCGACAGAGCCCGACAGGGCCCAGTAGAGCCCGACAGAGCCCGACAGAGCCCGACAGAGCCCGAGAGAGCCCGACAGGGCCCGACAGAGCCCGACAGAGACCGACAGGGCCCGGCAGGGCCCGACAGAGCCCGACAGGGCCCGACAGAGCCCGACAGAGCCCGACAGGGCCCGACAGAGCCCGACAGAGCCCGACAGGGCCCAGTAGAGCCCGACAGAGCCCGACAGATCCCGACAGAGCCCGACAGAGCCCGACAGAGACCAGTTGAGCCCGACAGAGCCCGACAGAGCCCGACAGAGCCCGACAGGGCCCGACAGGGCCCAGTAGAGCCCGACAGAGCCCGACAGAGCCCGACAGAGCCCGACAGGGCCCAGTAGAGCCCGACAGAGCCCGACAGAGCCCGACAGAGCCCGACAGGGCCCGACAGAGCCCGACAGAGCCCGACAGGGCCCGACAGGGCCCGACAGAGCCCAGTAGAGCCCGACAGAGCCCGACAGAGCCCGACAGAGCCCGACAGAGCCCGACAGGGCCCAGTAGAGCCCAGTAGAGCCCGACAGAGCCCGACAGGGCCCGACAGAGCCCGACAGAGCCCGACAGAGCCCGACAGGGCCCGACAGAGCCTGACAGAGCCCGACAGGGCCCAGTAGAGCCCGACAGAGCCCGACAGAGCCCGACAGAGCCCGACAGGCCCCGACAGAGCCCGACAGAGCCCGACAGGGCCCGACAGAGCCCGACAGAGCCCGACAGGGCCCGACAGAGCCCGACAGAGCCCGACAGGGCCCGACAGGGCCCAGTAGAGCCCGACAGAGCCCGACAGAGCCCGACAGGGCACGACAGAGCCCGACAGGGCCCGACAGAGCCCGACAGGGCCCGACAGGGCCCGACAGAGCCCAGTAGAGCCCGACAGAGCCCGACAGAGCCCGACAGAGCCCGACAGGGACCGACAGAGCCCGACAGAGGCCGAAAGGGCCCAGTAGAGCCCGACAGAGCCCGACAGAGCCTGACAGGGCCCGACAGGGCCCGACAGGGCCCGACAGAGCCCGACAGGGCCCGAAAGGGCCCGACAGAGCCCAGTAGAGCCCGACAGAGCCCGACAGAGCCCGACAGAGCCCGACAGGGCCCGACAGGGCCCAGTAGAGCCCGACAGAGCCCGACAGAGCCCGACAGAGCCCGACAGGGCCCGACAGAGCCCGACAGAGCCCGACAGGGCCCAGTAGAGCCCGACAGAGCCCGACAGAGCCCGACAGAACCCGTCAGAGCCCGACAGAGTCCGACAGAGCCCGACAGAGCCCGACAGGGCCCAGTAGAGCCCGACAGAGCCCGACAGAGCCCGACAGAGACCGACAGGGCCCGACAGAGCCCGACAGAGCCCGACAGAGCCCGACAGAGCCCGACAGGGCCCGACAGAGCCCGACAGAGCCCGACAGAGCCCGACATGGCCCGACAGAGCCCGACAGAGCCCGACAGAGACCGACAGGGCCCGACAGGGCCCAGTAGAGCCCGACAGAGCCCGACAGAGCCCGACAGAACCCGACAGGGCCCAGTAGAGCCCGACAGAGCCCGACAGAGCCCGACAGGGCCCGACAGAGCCCGACAGAGCCCGACAGGGCCCAGTAGAGCCCGACAGAGCCCGACAGAGCCCGACAGGGCCCGACAGAGCCCGACAGAGCCCGACAGAGCCCGAGAGGGCCCGACAGGGCCCAGTAGAGCCCGACAGAGCCCGACAGGGCCCGACAGAGCCCGACAGAGCCCGACAGAGCCCGACAGGGCCCAGTAGAGCCCGACAGAGCCCGACAGAGCCCGACAGAGCACGAGAGAGCCCGACAGGGCCCGACAGAGCCCGACAGGGCCCGACAGGGCCCGACAGGGCCCGACAGAGCCCGACAGAGCCCGACAGGGCCCGACAGAGCCCGACAGAGCCCGACAGGGCCCGACAGAGCCCGACAGAGCCCAACAGAGCCCGACAGAGCCCGACAGGGCCCGACAGAGCCCGACAGAGCCCGACAGGGCCCGACAGGGCCCGACAGAGCCCGACAGGGCCCGACAGGGCCCAGTAGAGCCCGACAGAGCCCGACAGAGCCCGACAGGGCCCGACAGGGCCCGACAGAGCCCAGTAGAGCCCGACAGAGCCCGACAGAGCCCGACAGAGCCCGACAGAACCCGACAGAGGCCGACAGAGCCCAGTAGAGCCCGACAGAGCCCGACAGAGCCCAACAGAGCCCGACAGGGCCCGACAGGGCCCGACAGGGCCCAGTAGAGCCCGACAGAGCCCGACAGAGCACGACAGAGCCCGACAGAGCCCGAGAGGGCCCGACAGGGCCCAGTAGAGCCCGACAGAGCCCGACAGAGCCCGACAGAGCCCGACAGAACCCGACAGAGCCCGACAGAGCCCGACAGAGCCCGACAGGGCCCGACAGGGCCCGACAGAGCCCGACAGGGCCCAGTAGAGCCCGACAGAGCCCGACAGAGCCCGACAGAGCCCGACAGAGCCCGACAGAGCCCGACAGGGCCCAGTAGAGCCCGACAGAGCCCGACAGAGCCCGACAGAGCCCGACAGGGCCCGACAGAGCCCGACAGAGCCCGACAGGGCCCGACAGGTCCCGACAGAGCCCAGTAGAGCCTGACAGAGCCCGACAGAGCCCGACAGAGCCCGACAGGGCCCGACAGGGCCCGACAGAGCCGACAGGGCCCGAAAGGGCCCGACAGAGCCCAGTAGAGCCCGACAGAGCCCGACAGAGCCCGACAGAGCCCGACAGGGCCCAGTAGAGCCCAGTAGAGCCCGACAGAGCCTGACAGAGCCCGACAGGGCCCGACAGAGCCCGACAGAGTCCGACAGGGCCCGACAGAGCCCGACAGAGCCCGACAGGGCCCAGTAGAGCCTGACAGAGCCCGACAGGGCCCGACAGAGCCCGACAGGGCCCGACAGAGCCCGACAGAGCCCGACAGAGCCCGACAGGGCCCAGTAGAGCCCGACAGAGACCGACAGAGCTTGACAGGGCCCGACAGGGCCCGACAGAGCCCGACAGGGTCCGACAGAGCCCGACAGAGCCCGACAGAGCCCGACAGGGCCCGACAGGTCCTGACAGGGCCCAGTAGAGCCCGACAGAGCCCGACAGAGCCCGACAGGGCCCGACAGGGCCCGACAGAGCCCGACAGAGCCCGACAGGGCCCGACAGGGCCCGACAGAGCCCAGTAGAGCCCGACAGAGCCTGACAGAGCCCGACAGAGCCCGACAGAACCCGACAGAGGCCGACAGAGCCCAGTAGAGCCCGACAGGGCCCGACAGAGCCCGACAGAGCCCGACAGGGCCCGACAGGGCCCGACAGGGCCCAGTAGAGACCGACAGAGCCCGACAGAGCCCGACAGAGCCCGACAGAGCCCGAGAGGGCCCGACAGGGCCCAGTAGAGCCCGACAGAGCCCGACAGAGCCCGACAGAGCCCGACAGAACCCGACAGAGCCCGACAGAGCCCGATATGGCCCGACAGGGCCCGACAGAGCCCGACAGAGCCCGACAGGGCCCAGTAGAGCCCGACAGAGCCCGACAGATCCCGACAGAGCTCGACAGAGCCCGACAGAGACCAGTTGAGCCCGACAGAGCCCGACAGAGCCCGACAGGGCCCGACAGGGCCCAGTAGAGCCCGACAGAGCTCGACAGAGCCCGACAGAGCCCGACAGGGCCCAGTAGAGCCCGACAGAGCCCGACAGAGCCCGACAGAGCCCGACAGGGCCCGACAGAGCCCGACAGAGCCCGACAGGGCCCGACAGGGCCCGACAGAGCCCAGTAGAGCCCGACAGAGCCCGACAGAGCCCGACAGAGCCCGACAGAGCCCGACAGGGCCCAGTAGAGCCCAGTAGAGCCCGACAGAGCCCGACAGGGCCCGACAGAGCCCGACAGAGCCCGACAGAGCCCGACAGGGCCCGACAGAGCCTGACAGAGCCCGACAGGGCCCAGTAGAGCCCGACAGAGCCCGACAGAGCCCGACAGAGCCCGACAGGCCCCGACAGAGCCCGACAGAGCCCGACAGGGCCCGACAGAGCCCGACAGAGCCCGACAGGGCCCGACAGAGCCCGACAGAGCCCGACAGGGCCCGACAGGGCCCGACAGAGCCCAGTAGAGCCCGACAGAGCCCGACAGAGCCCGACAGAGCCCGACAGGGCCCGACAGGGCCCAGTAGAGCCCGACAGAGCCCGACAGAGCCCGACAGGGCCCGACAGAGCCCGATAGAGCCCGAAAGGGCCCAGTAGAGCCCGACAGAGCCCGACAGAGCCCGACAGGGCCCGACAGGGCCCGACAGGGCCCGACAGAGCCCGACAGGGCCCGAAAGGGCCCGACAGAGCCCGAAAGGGCCCGACAGAGCCCAGTAGAGCCCGACAGAGCCCGACAGAGCCCGACAGAGCCCGACAGGGCCCGACAGAGCCCAGTAGAGCCCGACAGAGCCCGACAGAGCCCGACAGAGCCCGACAGGGCCCGACAGAGCCCGACAGAGCCCGACAGGGCCCAGTAGAGCCCGACAGAGCGCGACAGAGCCCGACAGAACCCGTCAGAGCCCGACAGAGTCCGACAGAGCCCGACAGAGCCCGACAGGGCCCAGTAGAGCCCGACAGAGCCCGACAGAGCCCGACAGAGACCGACAGGTCCCGACAGAGCCCGACAGAGCCCGACAGAGCCCGACAGGGCCCGACAGGGCCCAGTAGAGCCCGACAGAGCCCGACAGGGCCCGACAGAGCCCGACAGAGCCCGACAGAGCCCGACATGGCCCGACAGAGCCCGACAGAGCCCGACAGAGACCGACAGGGCCCGACAGGGCCCAGTAGAGCCCGACAGAGCCCGACAGAGCCCGACAGAACCCGACAGGGCCCAGTAGAGCCCGACAGAGCCCGACAGAGCCCGACAGGGCCCGACAGAGCCCGACAGAGCCCGACAGGGCCCAGTAGAGCCCGACAGAGCCCGACAGAGCCCGACAGGGCCCGACAGAGCCCGACAGAGCCCGACAGAGCCCGAGAGGGCCCGACAGGGCCCAGTAGAGCCCGACAGAGCCCGACAGAGCCCGACAGAGCCCGAGAGAGCCCGACAGGGCCCGACAGAGACCGACAGAGCCCGACAGGGCCCGACAGGGCCCGACGGGGCCCGACAGAGCCCGACAGGGCCCGACAGAGCCCGACAGAGCCCGACAGGGCCCGACAGAGCCCGACAGAGCCCAACAGAGCCCGACAGAGCCCGACAGGGCCCGACAGAGCCCGACAGGGCCCGACAGGGCCCGACAGGGCCCGACAGAGCCCGACAGGGCCCGACAGGGCCCAGTAGAGCCCGACAGAGCCCGACAGAGCCCGACAGGGCCCGACAGGGCCCGACAGAGCCCGACAGAGCCCGACAGGGCCCGACAGGGCCCGACAGAGCCCAGTAGAGCCCGACAGAGCCCGACAGAGCCCGACAGAACCCGACAGAGGCCGACAGAGCCCAGTAGAGCCCGACAGAGCCCGACAGAGCCCGACAGAGCCCGACAGGGCCCGACAGGGCCCGACAGGGCCCAGTAGAGCCCGACAGAGCCCGACAGAGCACGACAGAGCCCGACAGAGCCCGAGAGGGCCCGACAGGGCCCAGTAGAGCCCGACAGAGCCCGACAGAGCCCGACAGAGCCCGACAGAGCCCGACAGAGCCCGACAGGGCCCGACAGGGCCCAGTAGAGCCCGACAGAGCCCGACAGAGCCCAGTAGAGCCCGACAGAGCCCGACAGAGCCCGACAGAGCCCGACAGAGCCCGACAGGGCCCAGTAGAGACCGACAGAGCCCGACAGAGCCCGACAGAGCCCGACAGAGCCCGACAGGGCCCAGTAGAGCCCGACAGAGCCCGACAGAGCCCGACAGAGCCCGACAGGGCCTGACAGAGCCCGACAGAGCCCGACAGGGCCCGACAGGTCCCGACAGAGCCCAGTAGAGCCCGACAGAGCCCGACAGGGCCCGACAGAGCCCGACAGAGCCCGACAGGGCCCGACAGGGCCCGACAGGGCCCGACAGAGCCCAGTTTAGCCCAGTAGAGCCCGACAGAGCCCGACAGAGCCCGACAGGGCCCGACAGGGCCCGACAGAGCCCGACAGAGCCCGACAGGGCCCGACAGAGCCGGACAGAGCCCGACAGGGCCCGACAGAGCCCAGTAGAGCCCGACAGAGCCCGACAGAGCCCGACAGGGCCCGACAGGGCCCGACAGAGCCCGACAGAGCCCGAGAGGGCCCGACAGAGCCCGACAGAGCCCGACAGGGCCCAGTAGAGCCCGACAGAGCCCGACAGAGCCCGACAGAGCCCGACAGGGCCCGACAGGGCCCAGTAGAGCCCGACAGAGCCCGACAGAGCCCGACAGAGCCCAGTAGAGCCCGACAGAGCCCGACAGAGCCCAACAGGGCCCGACAGAGCCCGACAGAGCCCGACAGAGCCCGACAGGGCCCGAAAGGGCCCAGTAGAGCCCGACAGAGCCCGACAGAGCCCGACAGGGCCCGACAGGGCCCGACAGGGCCCGACAGAGCCCAGTAGAGCCCGACAGAGCCCGACAGAGCCCGACAGAGCCCGACAGAACCCGACAGAGGCCGACAGAGCCCAGTAGAGCCCGACAGAGCCCGACAGAGCCCGACAGAGCCCGACAGGGCCCGACAGGGCCCAGTAGAGCCCGACAGAGCCCGACAGAGCCCGACAGAGTCCGACAGAGCCCGAGAGGGCCCGACAGGGCCCAGTAGAGCCCGACAGAGCCCGACAGAGCCCGACAGAGCCCGAGAGATCCCGAGAGGGCCCGACAGGGCCCAGTAGAGCCCGACAGAGCCCGACAGAGCCCGATAGGGCCCGACAGGGCCCGACAGGGCCCGACAGGGCCCGACAGAGCCCGACAGAGCCCAGTAGAGCCCGACAGAGCCCGACAGAACCCGACAGAGCCCGACAGAGACCAGTTGAGCCCGACAGAGCCCGAAAGAGCCCGACAGAGCCCGACAGAGCCCGACAGGGCCCAGTAGAGCCCGACAGAGCCCGACAGAGCCCGACAGAGCCCGACAGGGCCCAGTAGAGCCCGACAGAGCCCGACAGAGCCCGACAGAGCCCGACAGGGCCCGACAGAGCCCGACAGAGCCCGACAGGGCCCGACAGGGCCCGACAGAGCCCAGTAGAGCCCGACAGAGCCCGACAGAGCCCGACAGAGCCCGACAGGGCCCAGTAGAGCCCAGTAGAGCCCGACAGAGCCCAGTAGAGCCCGACAGAGCCCGACAGAGCCCGACAGAGCCCGACAGGGCCCGACAGAGCCCGACAGAGCCCGACAGGGCCCGACAGAGCCCGACACAGCCCGACAGAGCCCGACAGGGCCCGACAGAGCCTGACAGAGCCAGACAGGGCCCAGTAGAGCCCGACAGAGCCCGACAGAGACCGACAGAGCCCAACTGGCCCCGACAGAGCCCGACAGAGCCCGACAGGGCCCGACAGAGCCCGACAGAGCCCGACAGGGCCCGACAGGGCCAAGTAGAGCCCGACAGAGCCCGACAGAGCCCGACAGGGCCCGACAGGGCCCGACAGGGCCCGACAGAGCCGACAGGGCCCGAAAGGGCCCGACAGAGCCCAGTAGAGCCCGACAGAGCCCGACAGAGCCCGACAGAGCCCGACAGGGCCCGACAGGGCCCAGTAGAGCCCGACAGAGCCCGACAGAGCCCGAAAGAACCCGTCAGAGACCGACAGAGCCCGACAGAGCCCGACAGAGCCCGACAGGGCCCAGTAGAGCCCGACAGTACCCGACAGAGCCCGACAGAGACCGACAGGGCCCGACAGAGCCCGACAGAGCCCGACAGAGCCCGACAGGGCCCGACAGGGCCCAGTAGAGCCCGACAGATCCCGACAGAGCCCGACAGAGCCCGACAGGGCCCGACAGAGCCCGACAGAGCCCGACAGAGCCCGACAGGGCCCAGTAGAGCCCGACAGAGCCCGACAGAGCCCGACAGAGCCCGAGAGAGCCCGACAGGGCCCGACAGAGCCCGACAGAGACCGACAGGGCCCGGCAGGGCCCGACAGAGCCCGACAGGGCCCGACAGAGCCCGACAGAGCCCGACAGGGCCCGACAGAGCCCGACAGGGCCCGACAGGGCCCAGTAGAGCCCGACAGAGCCCGACAGATCCCGACAGAGCCCGACAGAGCCCGACAGAGACCAGTTGAGCCCGACAGAGCCCGACAGAGCCCGACAGAGCCCGACAGGGCCCGACAGGGCCCAGTAGAGCCCGACAGAGCCCGACAGAGCCCGACAGAGCCGACAGGGCCCAGTAGAGCCCGACAGAGCCCGACAGAGCCCGACAGAGCCCGACAGGGCCCGACAGAGCCCGACAGAGCCCGACAGGGCCCGACAGGGCCCGACAGAGCCCAGTAGAGCCCGACAGAGCCCGACAGAGCCCGACAGAGCCCGACAGAGCCCGACAGGGCCCAGTAGAGCCCAGTAGAGCCCGACAGAGCCCGACAGGGCCCGACAGAGCCCGACAGAGCCCGACAGAGCCCGACAGGGCCCGACAGAGCCTGACAGAGCCCGACAGGGCCCGACAGAGCCCGACAGAGCCCGACAGAGCCCGACAGGCCCCGACAGAGCCCGACAGAGCCCGACAGGGCCCGACAGAGCCCGACAGAGCCCGACAGGGCCCGACAGAGCCCGACAGAGCCCGACAGGGCCCGACAGGGCCCAGTAGAGCCCGACAGAGCCCGACAGAGCCCGACAGGGCCCGACAGGGCCCGACAGGGCCCGACAGAGCCCGACAGGGCCCGACAGGGCCCGACAGAGCCCAGTAGAGCCCGACAGAGCCCGACAGAGCCCGACAGAGCCCGACAGGGCCCGACAGAGCCGGACAGAGCCCGAAAGGGCCCAGTAGAGCCCGACAGAGCCCGACAGAGCCTGACAGGGCCCGACAGGGCCCGACAGGGCCCGACAGAGCCCGACAGGGCCCGAAAGGGCCCGACAGAGCCCAGTAGAGCCCGACAGAGCCCGACAGAGCCCGACAGAGCCCGACAGGGCCCGACAGGGCCCAGTAGAGCCCGACAGAGCCCGACAGAGCCCGACAGAGCCCGACAGGGCCCGACAGAGCCCGACAGAGCCCGACAGGGCCCAGTAGAGCCCGACAGAGCCCGACAGAGCCCGACAGAACCCGTCAGAGCCCGACAGAGTCCGACAGAGCCCGACAGAGCCCGACAGGGCCCAGTAGAGCCCGACAGAGCCCGACAGAGCCCGACAGAGACCGACAGGGCCCGACAGAGCCCGACAGAGCCCGACAGAGCCCGACAGAGCCCGACAGGGCCCGACAGAGCCCGACAGAGCCCGACAGAGCCCGACATGGCCCGACAGAGCCCGACAGAGCCCGACAGAGACCGACAGGGCCCGACAGGGCCCAGTAGAGCCCGACAGAGCCCGACAGAGCCCGACAGAACCCGACAGGGCCCAGTAGAGCCCGACAGAGCCCGACAGGGCCCGACAGAGCCCGACAGAGCCCGACAGGGCCCAGTAGAGCCCGACAGAGCCCGACAGAGCCCGACAGGGCCCGACAGAGCCCGACAGAGCCCGACAGAGCCCGAGAGGGCCCGACAGGGCCCAGTAGAGCCCGACAGAGCCCGACAGGGCCCGACAGAGCCCGACAGAGCCCGACAGAGCCCGACAGGGCCCAGTAGAGCCCGACAGAGCCCGACAGAGCCCGACAGAGCACGAGAGAGCCCGACAGGGCCCGACAGAGCCCGACAGGGCCCGACAGGGCCCGACAGGGCCCGACAGAGCCCGACAGAGCCCGACAGGGCCCGACAGAGCCCGACAGAGCCCGACAGGGCCCGACAGAGCCCGACAGAGCCCAACAGAGCCCGACAGAGCCCGACAGGGCCCGACAGAGCCCGACAGAGCCCGACAGGGCCCGACAGGGCCCGACAGAGCCCGACAGGGCCCGACAGGGCCCAGTAGAGCCCGACAGAGCCCGACAGAGCCCGACAGGGCCCGACAGGGCCCGACAGAGCCCAGTAGAGCCCGACAGAGCCCGACAGAGCCCGACAGAGCCCGACAGAACCCGACAGAGGCCGACAGAGCCCAGTAGAGCCCGACAGAGCCCGACAGAGCCCAACAGAGCCCGACAGGGCCCGACAGGGCCCGACAGGGCCCAGTAGAGCCCGACAGAGCCCGACAGAGCACGACAGAGCCCGACAGAGCCCGAGAGGGCCCGACAGGGCCCAGTAGAGCCCGACAGAGCCCGACAGAGCCCGACAGAGCCCGACAGAACCCGACAGAGCCCGACAGAGCCCGACAGAGCCCGACAGGGCCCGACAGGGCCCGACAGAGCCCGACAGGGCCCAGTAGAGCCCGACAGAGCCCGACAGGGCCCAGTAGAGCCCGACAGAGCCCGACAGAGCCCGACAGAGCCCGACAGAGCCCGACAGAGCCCGACAGGGCCCAGTAGAGCCCGACAGAGCCCGACAGAGCCCGACAGAGCCCGACAGGGCCCGACAGAGCCCGACAGAGCCCGACAGGGCCCGACAGGTCCCGACAGAGCCCAGTAGAGCCCGACAGAGCCCGACAGAGCCCGACAGAGCCCGACAGGGCCCGACAGGGCCCGACAGAGCCGACAGGGCCCGAAAGGGCCCGACAGAGCCCAGTAGAGCCCGACAGAGCCCGACAGAGCCCGACAGAGCCCGACAGGGCCCAGTAGAGCCCAGTAGAGCCCGACAGAGCCTGACAGAGCCCGACAGGGCCCGACAGAGCCCGACAGAGTCCGACAGGGCCCGACAGAGCCCGACAGAGCCCGACAGGGCCCAGTAGAGCCCGACAGAGCCCGACAGGGCCCGACAGAGCCCGACAGGGCCCGACAGAGCCCGACAGGGCCCGACAGGGCCCGACAGAGCCCGACAGAGCCCGACAGGGCCCAGTAGAGCCCGACAGAGACCGACAGAGCTTGACAGGGCCCGACAGGGCCCGACAGTGCCCGACAGGGTCCGACAGAGCCCGACAGAGCCCGACAGAGCCCGACAGGGCCCGACAGGGCCTGACAGGGCCCAGTAGAGCCCGACAGAGCCCGACAGAGCCCGACAGGGCCCGACAGGGCCCGACAGAGCCCGACAGAGCCCGACAGGGCCCGACAGGGCCCGACAGAGCCCAGTAGAGCCCGACAGAGCCTGACAGAGCCCGACAGAGCCCGACAGAACCCGACAGAGGCCGACAGAGCCCAGTAGAGCCCGACAGGGCCCGACAGAGCCCGACAGAGCCCGACAGGGCCCGACAGGGCCCGACAGGGCCCAGTAGAGACCGACAGAGCCCGACAGAGCCCGACAGAGCCCGACAGAGCCCGAGAGGGCCCGACAGGGCCCAGTAGAGCCCGACAGAGCCCGACAGAGCCCGACAGAGCCCGACAGAACCCGACAGAGCCCGACAGAGCCCGATAGGGCCCGACAGGGCCCGACAGAGCCCGACAGAGCCCGACAGGGCCCAGTAGAGCCCGACAGAGCCCGACAGATCCCGACAGAGCTCGACAGAGCCCGACAGAGACCAGTTGAGCCCGACAGAGCCCGACAGAGCCCGACAGGGCCCGACAGGGCCCAGTAGAGCCCGACAGAGCCCGACAGAGCCCGACAGAGCCCGACAGGGCCCAGTAGAGCCCGACGGAGCCCGACAGAGCCCGACAGAGCCCGACAGGGCCCGACAGAGCCCGACAGAGCCCGACAGGGCCCGACAGGGCCCGACAGAGCCCAGTAGAGCCCGACAGAGCCCGACAGAGCCCGACAGAGCCCGACAGGGCCCAGTAGAGCCCAGTAGAGCCCGACAGAGCCCGACAGGGCCCGACAGAGCCCGACAGAGCCCGACAGAGCCCGACAGGGCCCGACAGAGCCTGACAGAGCCCGACAGGGCCCAGTAGAGCCCGACAGAGCCCGACAGAGCCCGACAGAGCCCGACAGGCCCCGACAGAGCCCGACAGAGCCCGACAGGGCCCGACAGAGCCCGACAGAGCCCGACAGGGCCCGACAGAGCCCGACAGAGCCCGACAGGGCCCGACAGGGCCCAGTAGAGCCCGACAGAGCCCGACAGAGCCCGACAGGGCCCGACAGGGCCCGACAGAGCCCAGTAGAGCCCGACAGAGCCCGACAGAGCCCGACAGAGCCCGACAGGGCCCGACAGGGCCCAGTAGATCCCGACAGAGCCCGACAGAGCCCGACAGGGCCCGACAGAGCCCGATAGAGCCCGAAAGGGCCCAGTAGAGCCCGACAGAGCCCGACAGAGCCCGACAGGGCCCGACAGGGCCCGACAGGGCCCGACAGAGCCCGACAGGGCCCGAAAGGGCCCGACAGAGCCCAGTAGAGCCCGACAGAGCCCAGTAGAGCCCGACAGAGCCCGACAGAGCCCGACAGAGCCCGACAGGGCCCGACAGAGCCCAGTAGAGCCCGACAGAGCCCGACAGAGCCCGACAGAGCCCGACAGGGCCCGACAGAGCCCGACAGAGCCCGACAGGGCCCAGTAGAGCCCGACAGAGCGCGACAGAGCCCGACAGAACCCGTCAGAGCCCGACAGAGTCCGACAGAGCCCGACAGAGCCCGACAGGGCCCAGTAGAGCCCGACAGAGCCCGACAGAGCCCGACAGAGACCGACAGGTCCCGACAGAGCCCAACAGAGCCGACAGAGCCCGACAGGGCCCGACAGGGCCCAGTAGAGCCCGACAGAGCCCGACAGGGCCCGACAGAGCCCGACAGAGCCCGACAGAGCCCGACATGGCCCGACAGAGCCCGACAGAGCCCGACAGAGCCCGACAGAGACCGACAGGGCCCAGTAGAGCCCGACAGAGCCCGACAGAGCCCGACAGAACCCGACAGGGCCCAGTAGAGCCCGACAGAGCCCGACAGAGCCCGACAGGGCCCGACAGAGCCCGACAGAGCCCGACAGGGCCCAGTAGAGCCCGACAGAGCCCGACAGAGCCCGACAGGGCCCGACAGAGCCCGGACAGAGCCCGACAGAGCCCGAGAGGGCCCGACAGGGCCCAGTAGAGCCCGACAGAGCCCCGACAGAGCCCGACAGAGCCCGACAGAGCCCGACAGGGCCCAGTAGAGCCCGACAGAGCCCGACAGAGCCCGACAGAGCCCGAGAGAGCCCGACAGGGCCCGACAGAGACCGACAGAGCCCGACAGGGCCCGACAGGGCCCGACAGGGCCCGACAGAGCCCGACAGAGCCCGACAGGGCCCGACAGAGCCCGACAGAGCCCGACAGGGCCCGACAGAGCCCGACAGAGCCCAACAGAGCCCGACAGAGCCCGACAGGGCCCGACAGAGCCCGACAGAGCCCGACAGGGCCCGACAGGGCCCAGTAGAGCCCGACAGAGCCCGACAGAGCCCGCAGGGCCCGACAGGGCCCGACAGAGCCCGACAGAGCCCGACAGGGCCCGACAGGGCCCGACAGAGCCCAGTAGAGCCCGACAGAGCCCGACAGAGCCCGGACAGAGCCCGACAGAACCCGACAGAGGCCGACAGAGCCCAGTAGAGCCCGACAGAGCCCGACAGAGCCCGACAGAGCCCGACAGGGCCCGACAGGGCCCGACAGGGCCCAGTAGAGCCCGACAGAGCCCGACAGAGCACGACAGAGCCCGACAGAGCCCGAGAGGCCCGACAGGGCCCAGTAGAGCCCGACAGAGCCCGACAGAGCCCGACAGAGCCCGACAGAACCCGACAGAGCCCGACAGAGCCCGACAGAGCCCGACAGGCCCGACAGGGCCCAGTAGAGCCCGACAGAGCCCGACAGAGCCCAGTAGAGCCCGACAGAGCCCGACAGAGCCCGACAGAGCCCGACAGAGCCCGACAGGGCCCAGTAGAGACCGACAGAGCCCGACAGAGCCCGACAGAGCCCGACAGAGCCCGACAGGGCCCAGTAGAGCCCGACAGAGCCCGACAGAGCCCGACAGAGCCCGACAGGGCCCGACAGAGCCCGACAGAGCCCGACAGGGCCCGACAGGTCCCGACAGAGCCCAGTAGAGCCCGACAGAGCCCGACAGAGCCCGACAGAGCCCGACAGGGCCCAGTAGAGCCCAGTAGAGCCCGACAGAGCCCGACAGAGCCCGACAGGGCCCAGTAGAGCCCGACAGAGCCCGACAGAGCCCGACAGAGCCCGACAGGGCCCCACCAGATCCCGACAGAGCCCGCAGGAGCCGACAGGGCCCAGTAGAGCCCGACAGAGCCCGACAGAGCCCGACAGAGCCCGCCAGGAGCCGACAGGGCCCAGTAGAGCCCGACAGAGCCCGACAGGGCCCGACAGAGCCCGACAGAGCCCGACAGAGCCGACAGGGCCCAGTAGAGCCCGACAGAGCCCGACAGAGCCCGACAGAACCCGACAGAGGCCGACAGAGCCCAGTAGAGCCCGACAGAGCCCGACAGAGCCCGACAGAGCCCGACAGGGCCCGACAGGGCCCGACAGGGCCCAGTAGAGCCCGACAGAGCCCGACAGAGCACGACAGAGCCCGACAGAGCCCGAGAGGGCCCGACAGGCCCAGTAGAGCCCGACAGAGCCCGACAGAGCCCGACAGAGCCCGACAGAACCCGACAGAGCCCGACAGAGCCCGACAGAGCCCGACAGGGCCCGACAGGGCCCAGTAGAGCCCGACAGAGCCCGACAGAGCCCAGTAGAGCCCGACAGAGCCCGACAGAGCCCGACAGAGCCCGACAGAGCCCGACAGGGCCCAGTAGAGACCGACAGAGCCCGACAGAGCCCGACAGAGCCCGACAGAGCTCGACAGGGCCCAGTAGAGCCCGACAGAGCCCGACAGAGCCCGACAGAGCCCGACAGGGCCCGACAGAGCCCGACAGAGCCCGACAGGGCCCGACAGGTCCCCGACAGAGCCCAGTAGAGCCCGACAGAGCCCGACAGAGCCCGACAGAGCCCGACAGGGCCCAGTAGAGCCCAGTAGAGCCCGACAGAGCCCGACAGAGCCCGACAGGGCCCAGTAGAGCCCGACAGAGCCCGACAGAGCCCGACAGAGCCCGACAGGGCCCGACAGAGCCCGACAGGGCCCAGTAGAGCCCGACAGAGCCCGACAGAGCCCGACAGGGCCCAGTAGAGCCCAGTAGAGCCCGACAGAGCCCGACAGGGCCCAGTAGAGCCCGACAGAGCCCGACAGGGCCCGACAGGGCCCGACAGGGCCCAGTAGAGACCGACAGAGCCCGACAGAGCCCGACAGAGCCCGACAGAGCCCGAGAGGGCCCGACAGGGCCCAGTAGAGCCTGACAGAGCCCGACAGAGCCCGACAGAGCCCGACAGAACCCGACAGAGCCCGACAGAGCCCGATAGGGCCCGACAGGGCCCGAAAGAGCCCGACAGAGCCCGACAGGGCCCAGTAGAGCCCGACAGAGCCCGACAGAGCCCGACAGAGCCCGACAGAGCCCAGTAGAGCCCGACAGGGCCCGACAGAGCCCGACAGAGCCCGACAGGGCCCAGTAGAGCCCGACAGAGCCCGACAGAGCCCGACAGAGCCCGACAGAGCCCGACAGGGCCCGACAGAGCCCGACAGAGCCCGAGAGGGCC
>NW_027017023.1:0-52328 GCF_036013445.1 Caloenas nicobarica
GGAACAGTAGAGCCCAGTAGAGCCCGACAGAGCCCGACAGAGCCCGACAGAGCCCGACAGGGCCCGACAGAGCCCGACAGGGCCCAGTAGAGCCCGACAGAGCCCGACAGGGCCCGACAGGGCCCAGTAGAGCCCGACAGAGCCCGACAGAGCCCGACAGAGCCCGACAGGGCCCGACAGAGCCCGACAGAGCCCGACAGGGCCCGACAGGGCCCGACAGAGCCCGACAGAGACCAGTAGAGCCTGACAGAGCCCGACAGAGCCCGACAGAGCCCGACAGGGCTCGACAGAGCCCGACAGAGCCCAGTAGAGCCCGACAGAGCCCGACAGAGCCCGACAGGGCCCGACAGAACCCGACAGAGCCCAGTAGAGCCCGACAGAGCCCGACAGAGCCCGACAGAGCCCGACAGAGCCCGACTGGGCCCAGTAGAGCCCAGTAGAACCCGACAGAGCCCAATAGAGCCCGACAGAGCCCGACAGGGCCCGACAGGGCCCGACAGGGCCCGACAGGGCCCGACAGAGCCCGACAGAACCCGACAGAGCCCAGTAGAGCCCGACAGAGCCCGACAGAGCCCAACAGAGCTCGACAGGGCCCGACAGAGCCCGACAGAGCCCGACAGAGCCCGACAGGGCCCGACAGGGCCCGACAGAGACCGACAGAGCCCGACAGAACCCGACAGAACCCGACAGAGCCCGACAGAGCCCAGTAGAGCCCGACAGAGCCCGACAGAGCCCGACAGAGCCCGACAGGGCCCAGTAGAGCCCGACAGAGCCCGACAGAGTACGACAGAGCCCGACAGGGCCCGACAGAGCCCGACAGGGCCCGACATATCCAAACAGAGCCCGACAGGGCCCAGTAGATCCCGACAGAGCCCGACAGAGCCCGACAGAGCCCGACAAAGCCCGACAGGGCCCAACAGGGCCCGACAGAGCCCGACAGGGCCCGACAGAGCCCGACAGAGCCCGACAGGGCCCGACAGGGTCCGGTAGAGCCCGACAGGGCCCGCCAGAGCCCGCCAGAGCCCGACAGAGCCCGACAGGGCCCGACAGAGCCCGACAGAGCCCAGTAGAGCTCGACAGAGCCCGACAGAGCCCGACAGGGCCCGACAGGGCCCGACAGAGCCCGACAGGGCCCGACAGAGCCCGACAGAGCCCGACAGAGCCCGACAGGGCCCGACAGAGCCCGACAGAGCCCGACAGGGCCCAGTAGAGCCCGACAGAGCCCGACAGAGCCCGAAAGAGCCCGACAGGGCCCGACAGAGCCCGACAGAGCCCAGTAGAGCTCGACAGAGCCCGACAGAGCCCGACAGGGCCCGACAGGGCCCGACAGGGCCCGACAGGGCCCAGTAGAGCCCAGTAGAACCCGACAGAGCCCGACAGAGCCCGACAGAGCCCGACAGGGCCCGACAGGGCCCGACAGAGCCCGACAGGGCCCGACAGGGCCCGACAGGGCCCGACAGGACCCGACAGAGCCCGACAGAGCTTGACAGGGCCCGACAGAGCCCGACAGAGCCCGACAGAGCTTGACAGGGCCCGACAGGTCCCAACAGAGCCCGACAGAGCCCGACAGAGCCCGACAGGGCCCGACAGGGCCCGACAGAGCCCGACAGAACCCGACAGAGCCCAGTAGAGCCCGACAGAGCCCGACAGAGCCCGACAGATCCCGACAGGGCCCAGTAGAGCCCGACAGAGCCCGACAGAGCCCGACAGAGCCCGACAGGGCCCGACAGGGCCCGAGAGGGCCCGACAGGGCCCAGTAGAGCCCGACAGAGCCCGACAGAGTCCGACAGAGCCCGACAGGGCCCGACAGAGCCCGACAGAGCCCAGTAGAGCTCGACAGAGCCCGACAGGGCCCAGTAGAGCCCAACAGAGCCCGACAGAGCCCGACAGAGCCCGACAGGGCCCGACAGGGCCCAGTAGAGCCCGACAGAGCCCGACAGAGCCCGACAGGGCCCTACAGGGCCCGACAGAGCCCGACAGAGCCCAGTAGAGCCCGACAGAGCCCGACAGAGCCCGACAGAGCCCGACAGGGCCCGACAGAGCCCGACAGAGCACGACAGGCCCCAGTAGAGCCCAACAGAGCCCAGTAGAGCCCGACAGAGCCCGACAGAGCCCGACAGAGCCCGACAGGGCCCGACAGAGCCCGACAGAGCCCAGTAGAGCCGGACAGAGCCCGACAGAGCCCGACAGAGCCCGACAGGGCCCGACAGAGCCCGACAGAGCCCGACAGAACCCGACAGAGCCCGACAGGGCCCGACAGGGCCCGACAGCGCCCGACAGAGCCCGACAGATCCCGACAGGGCATAGTAGAGCCCAGTAGAGCCCGACAGAGCCCAGTAGAGCCCGACAGAGCCCGACAGAGCCCGACAGGGCCCGACAGAGCCCGACAGAGCCCAGTAGAACCCGACAGAGCCCGACAGAGCCCGACAGAGCCCGACAGAGCCCGAGAGGGCCCGACAGAGCCCGACAGAACCCGACAGAGCCCGACAGGGCCCGACAGAGCCCGACAGAGCCCGACAGAGCCCGACAGAGCCCGACAGGGCCCAGTAGAGCCCGACAGAGCCCGACAGAGCCTGACAGAGCCCGACAGGGCCCGACAGGGAATAGTAGAGCCCAGTAGAGCCCGACAGAGCCCGACAGAGCCCGACAGAGCCCGACAGAGCCCGACAGGGCCCGAGAGGGCCCGACAGAGCCCGACAGAGCCCGACAGAACCCGACAGAGCCCGACAGAGCTCAGTAGAGCCCGACAGAGCCCGACAGAGCCCGACAGAGCCCGACAGGGCCCGACAGGGAACAGTAGAGCCCAGTAGAGCCCGACAGAGCCCGACAGAGCCCGACAGAGCCCGACAGGGCCCGACAGAGCCCGACAGGGCCCAGTAGAGCCCGACAGAGCCCGACAGGGCCCGACAGGGCCCGACAGGGCCCAGTAGAGCCCGACAGAGCCCGACAGAGCCCGACAGAGCCCGACAGGGCGCGACAGAGCCCGACAGAGCCCAGTAGAGCTCGACAGAGCCCGACAGAGCCCGACAGGGCCCGACAGGGCCCGACAGGGCCCGACAGGGCCCAGTAGAGCCCGACAGAGCCCGACAGAGCCCGACAGGGCCCGACAGGGTCCGACAGAGCCCGACAGAGCCCGACAGGGCCCGACAGGGCCCGACAGAGCCCGACAGAGACCAGTAGAGCCTGACAGAGCCCGACAGAGCCCGACAGGGCCCGACAGGGCCCGACAGAGCCCGACAGAGCCCAGTAGAGCCCGACAGAGCCCGACAGAGCCCGACAGAGCCCGACACAGCCCGACAGGGCCCAGTAGAGCCCAGTAGAACCCGACAGAGCCCAATAGAGCCCGACAGAGCCCGACAGAGCCCGACAGGGCCCGACAGGGCCCGACAGGGCCCGACAGGGCCCGACAGAGCCCGACAGAACCCGACAGAGCCCAGTAGAGCCCGACAGAGCCCGACAGAGCCCGACAGAGCTCGACAGGGCCCGACAGAGCCCGACAGAGCCCGACAGGGCCCGACAGGGCCCGACAGAGACCGACAGAGCCCGACAGAACCCGACAGAACCCGACAGAGCCCGACAGAGCCCAGTAGAGCCCGACAGAGCCCGACAGAGCCCGACAGAGCCCGACAGGGCCCGACAGGGAACAGTAGAGCCCAGTAGAGCCCGACAGAGCCCGACAGAGCCCGACAGAGCCCGACAGGGCCCGACAGAGCCCGACAGAACCGGACAGAGCCCGACAGAGCCCGACAGGGCCCGACAGGGCCCGACAGAGCCCGACAGAACCCGACAGAGCCCGACAGAGCCCAGTAGAGCCCGACAGAGCCCGACAGAACCCGACAGGGCCCGTCAGAGCCCGACAGGGACCAGTAGAGCCCGACAGAGCCCGACAGAGCCCGACAGAGCCCGACAGGGCCCGACAGGGCCCGACAGGGCCCAGTAGATCCCGACAGAGCCCGACAGAGCCCGACAGAGCCCGACAGGGCCCGACAGGGCCCGACAGAGCCCGACAGGGCCCGACAGAGCCCGACAGAGCCCGACAGAGCCCGACAGGGCCCGACAGAGCCCGACAGAGCCCGACAGGGCCCGACAGAGCCCGACAGAGCCCGACAGAGCCCGACAGAGCCCGACAAAGTCCGACAGGGCCCGACAGGGCCCGACAGAGCCCGACAGGGCCCGACAGAGCCCGACAGAGCCCGACAGAGCCCGACAGGGCCCGACAGAGCCCGACAGGGCCCAGTAGAGCCCGACAGAGCCCGACAGAGTCCGACAGAGCCCGACAGGGCCCGACACAGCCCGACAGGGCCCGACAGAGCCCGACAGAGCCCAGTAGAGCTCGACAGAGCCCGACAGAGCCCAGTAGAGCCCGACAGAGCCCGACAGAGCCCGACAGGGCCCGACAGAGCCCGACAGAGCCCGACAGAGCCCGACAGGGCCCGACAGAGCCCGACAGAGCCCGACAGGGCCCGACAGAGCCCGACAGAGCCCAGTAGAGCTCGACAGAGCCCGACAGGGCCCGACAGGGCCCGACAGAGCCCGACAGGGCCCGACAGAGCCCGACAGAGCCCGACAGAGCCCGACAGGGCCCGACAGAGCCCGACAGAGCCCGACAGGGCCCAGTAGAGCCCGACAGAGCCCGACAGAGCCCGAAAGAGCCCGACAGGGCCCGACAGAGCCCGACAGAGCCCAGTAGAGCTCGACAGAGCCCGACAGAGCCCGACAGGGCCCGACAGGGCCCGACAGGGCCCGACAGGGCCCAGTAGAGCCCAGTAGAACCCGACAGAGCCCGACAGAGCCCGACAGAGCCCGACAGGGCCCGACAGGGCCCGACAGAGCCCGGCAGGGCCCGACAGGGCCCGACAGGGCCCGACAGGACCCGACAGAGCCCGACAGAGCTTGACAGGGCCCGACAGAGCCCGACAGAGCCCGACAGAGCTTGACAGGGCCCGACAGGTCCCAACAGAGCCCGACAGAGCCCGACAGAGCCCGACAGGGCCCGACAGGGCCCGACAGAGCCCGACAGAACCCGACAGAGCCCAGTAGAGCCCGACAGAGCCCGACAGAGCCCGACAGAGCCCGACAGATCCCGACAGGGCCCAGTAGAGCCCGACAGAGCCCGACAGAGCCCGACAGAGCCCGACAGGGCCCGACAGGGCCCAACAGGGCCCGACAGGGCCCAGTAGAGCCCGACAGAGCCCGACAGAGTCCGACAGAGCCCGACAGGGCCCGACAGAGCCCGACAGAGCCCAGTAGAGCTCGACAGAGCCCGACAGAGCCCGACAGGGCCCAGTAGAGCCCAACAGAGCCCGACAGAGCCCGACAGAGCCCGACAGGGCCCGACAGGGCCCAGTAGAGCCCGACAGAGCCCGACAGAGCCCGACAGGGCCCTACAGGGCCCGACAGAGCCCGACAGAGCCCAGTAGAGCCCGACAGAGCCCGACAGAGCCCGACAGAGCCCGACAGGGCCCGACAGAGCCCGACAGAGCCCGACAGAGCACGACAGGCCCCAGTAGAGCCCAACAGAGCCCAGTAGAGCCCGACAGAGCCCGACAGAGCCCGACAGAGCCCGACAGGGCCCGACAGAGCCCGACAGAGCCCAGTAGAGCCCGACAGAGCCCGACAGAGCCCGACAGAGCCCGACAGGGCCCGACAGAGCCCGACAGAGCCCGACAGAACCCGACAGAGCCCGACAGGGCCCGACAGGGCCCGACAGCGCCCGACAGAGCCCGACAGAGCCCGACAGGGCATAGTAGAGCCCAGTAGAGCCCGACAGAGCCCAGTAGAGCCCGACAGAGCCCGACAGAGCCCGACAGGGCCCGACAGAGCCCGACAGAGCCCAGTAGAACCCGACAGAGCCCGACAGAGCCCGACAGAGCCCGACAGAGCCCGAGAGGGCCCGACAGAGCCCGACAGAACCCGACAGAGCCCGACAGAGCCCGACAGGGCCCGACAGAGCCCGACAGAGCCCGACAGAGCCCGACAGGGCCCAGTAGAGCCCGACAGAGCCCGACAGAGCCTGACAGAGCCCGACAGGGCCCGACAGGGAACAGTAGAGCCCAGTAGAGCCCGACAGAGCCCGACAGAGCCCGACAGAGCCCGACAGAGCCCGACAGGGCCCGAGAGGGCCCGACAGAGCCCGACAGAGCCCGACAGAACCCGACAGAGCCCGACAGAGCTCAGTAGAGCCCGACAGAGCCCGACAGAGCCCGACAGAGCCCGACAGGGCCCGACAGGGAACAGTAGAGCCCAGTAGAGCCCGACAGAGCCCGACAGAGCCCGACAGAGCCCGACAGGGCCCGACAGAGCCCGACAGGGCCCAGTAGAGCCCGACAGAGCCCGACAGGGCCCGACAGGGCCCGACAGGGCCCAGTAGAGCCCGACAGAGCCCGACAGAGCCCGACAGAGCCCGACAGGGCCCGACAGAGCCCGACAGAGCCCAGTAGAGCTCGACAGAGCCCGACAGGGCCCGACAGGGCCCGACAGGGCCCGACAGGGCCCAGTAGAGCCCGACAGAGCCCGACAGAGCCCGACAGGGCCCGACAGGGTCCGACAGAGCCCGACAGAGCCCGACAGGGCCCGACAGGGCCCGACAGAGCCCGACAGAGACCAGTAGAGCCTGCCAGAGCCCGACAGAGCCCGACAGAGCCCGACAGGGCCCGACAGAGCCCGACAGAGCCCAGTAGAGCCCGACAGAGCCCGACAGAGCCCGACAGAGCCCGACAGAGCCCGACAGGGCCCAGTAGAGCCCAGTAGAACCCGACAGAGCCCAATAGAGCCCGACAGAGCCCGACAGAGCCCGACAGGGCCCGACAGGGCCCGACAGGGCCCGACAGGGCCCGACAGAGCCCGACAGAGCCCGACAGAACCCGACAGAGACCAGTAGAGCCCGACAGAGCCCGACAGAGCCCGACAGAGCTCGACAGGGCCCGACAGAGCCCGACAGAGCCCGACAGAGCCCGACAGGGCCCGACAGGGCCCGACAGAGACCGACAGAGCCCGACAGAACCCGACAGAACCCGACAGAGCCCGACAGAGCCCAGTAGAGCCCGACAGAGCCCGACAGAGCCCGACAGAGCCCGACAGGGCCCGACAGGGAACAGTAGAGCCCAGTAGAGCCCGACAGAGCCCGACAGAGCCCGACAGAGCCCGACAGGGCCCGACAGAGCCCGACAGAACCGGACAGAGCCCGACAGAGCCCGACAGGGCCCGACAGGGCCCGACAGAGCCCGACAGAACCCGACAGAGCCCGACAGAGCCCAGTAGAGCCCGACAGAGCCCGACAGAACCCGACAGGGCCCGTCAGAGCCCGACAGGGCCCAGTAGAGCCCGACAGAGCCCGACAGAGCCCGACAGATCCCGACAGGGCCCGACAGGGCCCGACAGGGCCCAGTAGATCCCGACAGAGCCCGACAGAGCCCGACAGAGCCCGACAGGGCCCGACAGGGCCCGACAGAGCCCGACAGGGCCCGACAGAGCCCGACAGAGCCCGACAGAGCCCGACAGGGCCCAGTAGAGCCCGACAGAGCCCGACAGAGCCTGACAGAGCCCGACAGGGCCCGACAGGGAACAGTAGAGCCCAGTAGAGCCCGACAGAGCCCGACAGAGCCCGACAGAGCCCGACAGAGCCCGACAGAGCCCGACAGGGCCCGAGGGGGCCCGACAGAGCCCGACAGAGCCCGACAGAACCCGACAGAGCCCGACAGAGCTCAGTAGAGCCCGACAGAGCCCGACAGAGCCCGACAGAGCCCGACAGGGCCCGACAGGGAACAGTAGAGCTCAGTAGAGCCCGACAGAGCCCGACAGAGCCCGACAGAGCCCGACAGGGCCCGACAGAGCCCGACAGGGCCCAGTAGAGCCCGACAGAGCCCGACAGGGCCCGACAGGGCCCGACAGGGCCCAGTAGAGCCCGACAGAGCCCGACAGAGCCCGACAGGGCCCGACAGAGCCCGACAGAGCCCAGTAGAGCTCGACAGAGCCCGACAGAGCCCGACAGGGCCCGACAGGGCCCGACAGGGCCCGACAGGGCCCAGTAGAGCCCGACAGAGCCCGACAGAGCCCGACAGAGCCCGACAGGGCCCGACAGGGCACGACAGAGCCCAGTAGAGCCCGACAGAGCCCGACAGAGTCCGACAGAGCCCGACAGGGCCCGACAGAGCCCGACAGAGCCCAGTAGAGCTCGACAGAGCCCGACAGAGCCCGACAGGGCCCAGTAGAGCCCAACAGAGCCCGACAGAGCCCGACAGAGCCCGACAGGGCCCGACAGGGCCCAGTAGAGCCCGACAGAGCCCGACAGAGCCCGACAGGGCCCTACAGGGCCCGACAGAGCCCGACAGAGCCCAGTAGAGCCCGACAGAGCCCGACAGAGCCCGACAGAGCCCGACAGGGCCCGACAGAGCCCGACAGAGCCCGACAGAGCACGACAGGCCCCAGTAGAGCCCAACAGAGCCCAGTAGAGCCCGACAGAGCCCGACAGGGCCCGACAGAGCCCGACAGGGCCCGACAGAGCCCGACAGAGCCCAGTAGAGCCCGACAGAGCCCGACAGAGCCCGACAGAGCCCGACAGGGCCCGACAGAGCCCGACAGAGCCCGACAGAACCCGACAGAGCCCGACAGGGCCCGACAGGGCCCGACAGCGCCCGACAGAGCCCGACAGAGCCCGACAGGGCATAGTAGAGCCCAGTAGAGCCCGACAGAGCCCAGTAGAGCCCGACAGAGCCCGACAGAGCCCGACAGGGCCCGACAGAGCCCGACAGAGCCCAGTAGAACCCGACAGAGCCCGACAGAGCCCGACAGAGCCCGACAGAGCCCGAGAGGGCCCGACAGAGCCCGACAGAACCCGACAGAGTCCGAAAGGGCCCGACAGGGCCCGACAGAGCCCGACAGAGCCCGACAGAGCCCGACAGGGCCCAGTAGAGCCCGACAGAGCCCGACAGAGCCTGACAGAGACCGACAGGGCCCGACAGGGAACAGTAGAGCCCAGTAGAGCCCGACAGAGCCCGACAGAGCCCGACAGAGCCCGACAGGGCCCGAGAGGGCCCGACAGAGCCCGACAGAGCCCGACAGAACCCGACAGAGCCCGACAGAGCTCAGTAGAGCCCGACAGAGCCCGACAGAGCCCGACAGAGCCCGACAGGGCCCGACAGGGAACAGTAGAGCCCAGTAGAGCCCGACAGAGCCCGACAGAGCCCGACAGAGCCCGACAGGGCCCGACAGAGCCCGACAGGGCCCAGTAGAGCCCGACAGAGCCCGACAGGGCCCGACAGGGCCCGACAGGGCCCAGTAGAGCCCGACAGAGCCCGACAGAGCCCGACAGAGCCCGACAGGGCCCGACAGAGCCCGACAGAGCCCAGTAGAGCTCGACAGAGCCCGACAGAGCCCGACAGGGCCCGACAGGGCCCGACAGGGCCCAGTAGAGCCCGACAGAGCCCGACAGAGCCCGACAGGGCCCGACAGGGTCCGACAGAGCCCGACAGAGCCCGACAGGGCCCGACAGGGCCCGACAGAGCCCGACAGAGACCAGTAGAGCCTGCCAGAGCCCGACAGAGCCCGACAGAGCCCGACAGGGCCCGACAGAGCCCGACAGAGCCCAGTAGAGCCCGACAGAGCCCGACAGAGCCCGACAGAGCCCGACAGAGCCCGACAGGGCCCAGTAGAGCCCAGTAGAACCCGACAGAGCCCAATAGAGCCCGACAGAGCCCGACAGAGCCCGACAGGGCCCGACAGGGCCCGACAGGGCCCGACAGGGCCCGACAGAGCCCGACAGAACCCGACAGAGCCCAGTAGAGCCCGACAGAGCCCGACAGAGCCCGACAGAGCTCGACAGGGCCCGACAGAGCCCGACAGAGCCCGACAGAGCCCGACAGGGCCCGACAGGGCCCGACAGAGACCGACAGAGCCCGACAGAACCCGACAGAACCCGACAGAGCCCGACAGAGCCCAGTAGAGCCCGACAGAGCCCGACAGAGCCCGACAGAGCCCGACAGGGCCCGACAGGGAACAGTAGAGCCCAGTAGAGCCCGACAGAGCCCGACAGAGCCCGACAGAGCCCGACAGGGCCCGACAGAGCCCGACAGAACCGGACAGAGCCCGACAGAGCCCGACAGGGCCCGACAGGGCCCGACAGAGCCCGACAGAACCCGACAGAGCCCGACAGAGCCCAGTAGAGCCCGACAGAGCCCGACAGAACCCGACAGGGCCCGTCAGAGCCCGACAGGGCCCAGTAGAGCCCGACAGAGCCCGACAGAGCCCGACAGAGCCCGACAGGGCCCGACAGGGCCCGACAGGGCCCAATAGATCCCGACAGAGCCCGACAGAGCCCGACAGAGCCCGACAGGGCCCGACAGGGCCCGACAGAGCCCGACAGGGCCCGACAGAGCCCGACAGAGCCCGACAGAGCCCGACAGGGCCCGACAGAGCCCGACAGAGCCCGACAGGGCCCGACAGAGCCCGACAGAGCCCGACAGAGCCCGACAGAGCCCGACAGGGCCCGACAGAGCCCGACAGAGCCCGACAGGGCCCGACAGAGCCCGACAGGGCCCGACAGAGCCCGACAGGGCCCGACAGAGCCCGACAGAGCCCGACAGAGCCCGACAGGGCCCGACAGGGCCCGACAGGGCCCAGTAGAGCCCGACAGAGCCCGACAGAGTCCGACAGAGCCCGACAGGGCCCGACACAGCCCGACAGGGCCCGACAGAGCCCGACAGAGCCCAGTAGAGCTCGACAGAGCCCGACAGAGCCCAGTAGAGCCCGACAGAGCCCGACAGAGCCCGACAGGGCCCGACAGAGCCCGACAGAGCCCGACAGAGCCCGACAGAACCCGACAGAGCCCGACAGGGCCCGACAGGGCCCGACAGGGCCCGACAGAGCCCGACAGAGCCCGACAGGGCCTAGTAGAGCCCAGTAGAGTCCGACAGAGCCCAGTAGAGCCCGACAGAGCCCGACAGAGCCCGACAGGGCCCGACAGAGCCCGACAGAGCCCAGTAGAGCCCGACAGAGCCCGACAGAGCCCGACAGAGCCCGACAGGGCCCAGTAGAGCCCGACAGAGCCCGACAGAGCCTGACAGAGCCCGACAGGGCCCGACAGGGAACAGTAGAGCCCAGTAGAGCCCGACAGAGCCCGACAGAGCCCGACAGAGCCCGACAGAGCCCGACAGAGCCCGACAGGGCCCGAGAGGGCCCGACAGAGCCCGACAGAGCCCGACAGAACCCGACAGAGCCCGACAGAGCTCAGTAGAGCCCGACAGAGCCCGACAGAGCCCGACAGAGCCCGACAGGGCCCGACAGGGAACAGTAGAGCTCAGTAGAGCCCGACAGAGCCCGACAGAGCCCGACAGAGCCCGACAGGGCCCGACAGAGCCCGACAGGGCCCAGTAGAGCCCGACAGAGCCCGACAGGGCCCGACAGGGCCCGACAGGGCCCAGTAGAGCCCGACAGAGCCCGACAGAGCCCGACAGGGCCCGACAGAGCCCGACAGAGCCCAGTAGAGCTCGACAGAGCCCGACAGAGCCCGACAGGGCCCGACAGGGCCCGACAGGGCCCGACAGGGCCCAGTAGAGCCCGACAGAGCCCGACAGAGCCCGACAGAGCCCGACAGGGCCCGACAGGGTCCAACAGAGCCCGACAGAGCCCGACAGGGCCCGACAGGGCCCGACAGAGCCCGACAGAGACCAGTAGAGCCTGACAGAGCCCGACAGAGCCCGACAGAGCCCGACAGGGCCCGACAGAGCCCGACAGAGCCCAGTAGAGCCCGACAGAGCCCGACAGAGCCCGACAGAGCCCGACAGAGCCCGACAGGGCCCAGTAGAGCCCAGTAGAACCCGACAGAGCCCAATATTGCCCGACAGAGCCCGACAGAGCCCGACAGGGCCCGACAGGGCCCGACAGGGCCCGACAGAGCCCGACAGAACCCGACAGAGCCCAGTAGAGCCCGACAGAGCCCGACAGAGCCCGACAGAGCTCGACAGGGCCCGACAGAGCCCGACAGAGCCCGACAGAGCCCGACAGGGCCCGACAGGGCCCGACAGAGACCGACAGAGCCCGACAGAACCCGACAGAACCCGACAGAGCCCGACAGAGCCCAGTAGAGCCCGACAGAGCCCGACAGAGCCCGACAGAGCCCGACAGGGCCCGACAGGGAACAGTAGAGCCCAGTAGAGCCCGACAGAGCCCGACAGAGCCCGACAGAGCCCGACAGGGCCTGACAGAGCCCGACAGAACCGGACAGAGCCCGACAGAGCCCGACAGGGCCCGACAGGGCCCGACAGAGCCCGACAGAACCCGACAGAGCCCGACAGAGCCCAGTAGAGCCCGACAGAGCCCGACAGAACCCGACAGGGCCCGTCAGAGCCCGACAGGGCCCAGTAGAGCCCGACAGAGCCCGACAGAGCCCGACAGAGCCCGACAGGGCCCGACAGGGCCCGACAGGGCCCAGTAGATCCCGACAGAGCCCGACAGAGCCCGACAGAGCCCGACAGGGCCCGACAGGGCCCGACAGAGCCCGACAGGGCCCGACAGAGCCCGACAGAGCCCGACAGAGCCCGACAGGGCCCGACAGAGCCCGACAGAGCCCGACAGGGCCCGACAGAGCCCGACAGAACCCGACAGAGCCCGACAGGGCCCGACAGGGCCCGACAGAGCCCGACAGGGCCCGACAGAGCCCGACAGAGCCCGACAGGGCCCGACAGAGCCCGACAGGGCCCAGTAGAGCCCGACAGAGCCCGACAGAGTCCGACAGAGCCCGACAGGGCCCGACACAGCCCGACAGGGCCCGACAGAGCCCGACAGAGCCCAGTAGAGCTCGACAGAGCCCGACAGAGCCCAGTAGAGCCCGACAGAGCCCGACAGAGCCCGACAGAGCCCGACAGGGCCCGACAGAGCCCGACAGGGCCCGACAGGCCCCAGTAGAGCCCAGTAGAGCCCGACAGAGCCCAGTAGAGCCCGACAGAGCCCGACAGAGCCCGACAGAGCCCAGTAGAGCCCGACAGAGCCCGACAGAGCCCGACAGAGCCCGACAGAGCCTGACAGGGCCCGACAGAGCCCGACAGAGCCCGACAGGGCCCGACAGAGCCCGACAGAGCCCGACAGAGCCCGACAGAACCCGACAGAGCCCGACAGGGCCCGACAGGGCCCGACAGGGCCCGACAGAGCCCGACAGAGCCCGACAGGGCCTAGTAGAGCACAGTAGAGCCCGACAGAGCCCAGTAGAGCCCGACAGAGCCCGACAGAGCCCGACAGGGCCCGACAGAGCCCAACAGAGCCCAGTAGAGCCCGACAGAGCCCGACAGAGCCCGACAGAGCCCGACAGAGCCCGACAGGGCCCGACAGGGCCCGACAGGGCCCGACAGAGCCCGACAGAGCCCGACAGGGCCCAGTAGAGCCCGACAGAGCCCGACAGAGCCTGACAGAGCCCGACAGGGCCCGACAGGGAACAGTAGAGCCCAGTAGAGCCCGACAGAGCCCGACAGAGCCCGACAGAGCCCGACAGAGCCCGACAGAGCCCGACAGGGCCCGAGAGGGCCCGACAGAGCCCGACAGAGCCCGACAGAGCCCGACAGAACCCGACAGAGCCCGACAGAGCTCAGTAGAGCCCGACAGAGCCCGACAGAGCCCGACAGAGCCCGACAGGGCCCGACAGGGAACAGTAGAGCCCAGTAGAGCCCAACAGAGCCCGACAGAGCCCGACAGAGCCCGACAGGGCCCGACAGAGCCCGACAGGGCCCAGTAGAGCCCGACAGAGCCCGACAGGGCCCGACAGGGCCCGACAGGGCCCAGTAGAGCCCGACAGAGCCCGACAGAGCCCGACAGAGCCCGGCAGGGCCCGACAGAGCCCGACAGAGCCCAGTAGAGCTCGACAGAGCCCGACAGAGCCCGACAGGGCCCGACAGGGCCCGACAGGGCCCGACAGGGCCCAGTAGAGCCCGACAGAGCCCGACAGAGCCCGAGAGGGCCCGACAGGGTCCGACAGAGCCCGACAGAGCCCGACAGGGCCCGACAGGGCCCGACAGAGCCCGACAGAGACCAGTAGAGCCTGACAGAGCCCGACAGAGCCCGACAGAGCCCGACAGAGCCCGACAGGGCCCAGTAGAGCCCAGTAGAACCCGACAGAGCCCAATAGAGCCCGACAGAGCCCGACAGAGCCCGACAGGGCCCGACAGGGCCCGACAGGGCCCGACAGGGCCCGACAGAGCCCGACAGAACCCGACAGAGCCCAGTAGAGCCCGACAGAGCCCGACAGAGCCCGACAGAGCTCGACAGGGCCCGACAGAGCCCGACAGAGCCCGACAGAGCCCGACAGGGCCCGACAGGGCCCGACAGAGACCGACAGAGCCCGACAGAACCCGACAGAACCCGACAGAGCCCGACAGAGCCCAGTAGAGCCCGACAGAGCCCGACAGAGCCCGACAGAGCCCGACAGGGCCCAGTAGAGCCTGACAGAGCCCGACAGAGCCCGACAGAGCCCGACAGGGCCCGACAGAGCCCGACAGGGCCCGACATATCCAAACAGAGCCCGACAGGGCCCAGTAGATCCCGACAGAGCCCGACAGAGCCCGACAGAGCCCGACAAAGCCCGACAGGGCATAGTAGAGCCCAGTAGAGCCCGACAGAGCCCAGTAGAGCCCGACAGAGCCCGACAGGACCCGACAGAGCCCGACAGAGCACGACAGGCCCCAGTAGAGCCCAACAGAGCCCAGTAGAGCCCGACAGAGCCCGACAGAGCCCGACAGAGCCCGACAGGGCCCGACAGAGCCCGACAGAGCCCAGTAGAGCCGGACAGAGCCCGACAGAGCCCGACAGAGCCCGACAGGGCCCGACAGAGCCCGACAGAGCCCGACAGAACCCGACAGAGCCCGACAGGGCCCGACAGGGCCCGACAGCGCCCGACAGAGCCCGACAGATCCCGACAGGGCATAGTAGAGCCCAGTAGAGCCCGACAGAGCCCAGTAGAGCCCGACAGAGCCCGACAGAGCCCGACAGGGCCCGACAGAGCCCGACAGAGCCCAGTAGAACCCGACAGAGCCCGACAGAGCCCGACAGAGCCCGACAGAGCCCGAGAGGGCCCGACAGAGCCCGACAGAACCCGACAGAGCCCGACAGGGCCCGACAGAGCCCGACAGAGCCCGACAGAGCCCGACAGAGCCCGACAGGGCCCAGTAGAGCCCGACAGAGCCCGACAGAGCCTGACAGAGCCCGACAGGGCCCGACAGGGAATAGTAGAGCCCAGTAGAGCCCGACAGAGCCCGACAGAGCCCGACAGAGCCCGACAGAGCCCGACAGGGCCCGAGAGGGCCCGACAGAGCCCGACAGAGCCCGACAGAACCCGACAGAGCCCGACAGAGCTCAGTAGAGCCCGACAGAGCCCGACAGAGCCCGACAGAGCCCGACAGGGCCCGACAGGGAACAGTAGAGCCCAGTAGAGCCCGACAGAGCCCGACAGAGCCCGACAGAGCCCGACAGGGC
This sequence comes from Caloenas nicobarica, assembly GCF_036013445.1. Taxonomy (NCBI): domain Eukaryota; kingdom Metazoa; phylum Chordata; class Aves; order Columbiformes; family Columbidae; genus Caloenas; species Caloenas nicobarica. The sequence continues at coordinate 15,454 of NW_027017023.1, forward strand.
CCGACAGAGCCCGACAGGGCCCAGTAGAGCCCGACAGAGCCCGACAGGGCCCGACAGGGCCCGACAGGGCCCAGTAGAGCCCGACAGAGCCCGACAGAGCCCGACAGAGCCCGACAGGGCGCGACAGAGCCCGACAGAGCCCAGTAGAGCTCGACAGAGCCCGACAGAGCCCGACAGGGCCCGACAGGGCCCGACAGGGCCCGACAGGGCCCAGTAGAGCCCGACAGAGCCCGACAGAGCCCGACAGGGCCCGACAGGGTCCGACAGAGCCCGACAGAGCCCGACAGGGCCCGACAGGGCCCGACAGAGCCCGACAGAGACCAGTAGAGCCTGACAGAGCCCGACAGAGCCCGACAGGGCCCGACAGGGCCCGACAGAGCCCGACAGAGCCCAGTAGAGCCCGACAGAGCCCGACAGAGCCCGACAGAGCCCGACAGAGCCCGACAGGGCCCAGTAGAGCCCAGTAGAACCCGACAGAGCCCAATAGAGCCCGACAGAGCCCGACAGAGCCCGACAGGGCCCGACAGGGCCCGACAGGGCCCGACAGGGCCCGACAGAGCCCGACAGAACCCGACAGAGCCCAGTAGAGCCCGACAGAGCCCGACAGAGCCCGACAGAGCTCGACAGGGCCCGACAGAGCCCGACAGAGCCCGACAGGGCCCGACAGGGCCCGACAGAGACCGACAGAGCCCGACAGAACCCGACAGAACCCGACAGAGCCCGACAGAGCCCAGTAGAGCCCGACAGAGCCCGACAGAGCCCGACAGAGCCCGACAGGGCCCGACAGGGAACAGTAGAGCCCAGTAGAGCCCGACAGAGCCCGACAGAGCCCGACAGAGCCCGACAGGGCCCGACAGAGCCCGACAGAACCGGACAGAGCCCGACAGAGCCCGACAGGGCCCGACAGGGCCCGACAGAGCCCGACAGAACCCGACAGAGCCCGACAGAGCCCAGTAGAGCCCGACAGAGCCCGACAGAACCCGACAGGGCCCGTCAGAGCCCGACAGGGACCAGTAGAGCCCGACAGAGCCCGACAGAGCCCGACAGAGCCCGACAGGGCCCGACAGGGCCCGACAGGGCCCAGTAGATCCCGACAGAGCCCGACAGAGCCCGACAGAGCCCGACAGGGCCCGACAGGGCCCGACAGAGCCCGACAGGGCCCGACAGAGCCCGACAGAGCCCGACAGAGCCCGACAGGGCCCGACAGAGCCCGACAGAGCCCGACAGGGCCCGACAGAGCCCGACAGAGCCCGACAGAGCCCGACAGAGCCCGACAAAGTCCGACAGGGCCCGACAGGGCCCGACAGAGCCCGACAGGGCCCGACAGAGCCCGACAGAGCCCGACAGAGCCCGACAGGGCCCGACAGAGCCCGACAGGGCCCAGTAGAGCCCGACAGAGCCCGACAGAGTCCGACAGAGCCCGACAGGGCCCGACACAGCCCGACAGGGCCCGACAGAGCCCGACAGAGCCCAGTAGAGCTCGACAGAGCCCGACAGAGCCCAGTAGAGCCCGACAGAGCCCGACAGAGCCCGACAGGGCCCGACAGAGCCCGACAGAGCCCGACAGAGCCCGACAGGGCCCGACAGAGCCCGACAGAGCCCGACAGGGCCCGACAGAGCCCGACAGAGCCCAGTAGAGCTCGACAGAGCCCGACAGGGCCCGACAGGGCCCGACAGAGCCCGACAGGGCCCGACAGAGCCCGACAGAGCCCGACAGAGCCCGACAGGGCCCGACAGAGCCCGACAGAGCCCGACAGGGCCCAGTAGAGCCCGACAGAGCCCGACAGAGCCCGAAAGAGCCCGACAGGGCCCGACAGAGCCCGACAGAGCCCAGTAGAGCTCGACAGAGCCCGACAGAGCCCGACAGGGCCCGACAGGGCCCGACAGGGCCCGACAGGGCCCAGTAGAGCCCAGTAGAACCCGACAGAGCCCGACAGAGCCCGACAGAGCCCGACAGGGCCCGACAGGGCCCGACAGAGCCCGACAGGGCCCGACAGGGCCCGACAGGGCCCGACAGGACCCGACAGAGCCCGACAGAGCTTGACAGGGCCCGACAGAGCCCGACAGAGCCCGACAGAGCTTGACAGGGCCCGACAGGTCCCAACAGAGCCCGACAGAGCCCGACAGAGCCCGACAGGGCCCGACAGGGCCCGACAGAGCCCGACAGAACCCGACAGAGCCCAGTAGAGCCCGACAGAGCCCGACAGAGCCCGACAGAGCCCGACAGATCCCGACAGGGCCCAGTAGAGCCCGACAGAGCCCGACAGAGCCCGACAGAGCCCGACAGGGCCCGACAGGGCCCAACAGGGCCCGACAGGGCCCAGTAGAGCCCGACAGAGCCCGACAGAGTCCGACAGAGCCCGACAGGGCCCGACAGAGCCCGACAGAGCCCAGTAGAGCTCGACAGAGCCCGACAGAGCCCGACAGGGCCCAGTAGAGCCCAACAGAGCCCGACAGAGCCCGACAGAGCCCGACAGGGCCCGACAGGGCCCAGTAGAGCCCGACAGAGCCCGACAGAGCCCGACAGGGCCCTACAGGGCCCGACAGAGCCCGACAGAGCCCAGTAGAGCCCGACAGAGCCCGACAGAGCCCGACAGAGCCCGACAGGGCCCGACAGAGCCCGACAGAGCCCGACAGAGCACGACAGGCCCCAGTAGAGCCCAACAGAGCCCAGTAGAGCCCGACAGAGCCCGACAGAGCCCGACAGAGCCCGACAGGGCCCGACAGAGCCCGACAGAGCCCAGTAGAGCCCGACAGAGCCCGACAGAGCCCGACAGAGCCCGACAGGGCCCGACAGAGCCCGACAGAGCCCGACAGAACCCGACAGAGCCCGACAGGGCATAGTAGAGCCCAGTAGAGCCCGACAGAGCCCAGTAGAGCCCGACAGAGCCCGACAGAGCCCGACAGGGCCCGACAGAGCCCGACAGAGCCCAGTAGAACCCGACAGAGCCCGACAGAGCCCGACAGAGCCCGACAGAGCCCGAGAGGGCCCGACAGAGCCCGACAGAACCCGACAGAGCCCGACAGAGCCCGACAGGGCCCGACAGAGCCCGACAGAGCCCGACAGAGCCCGACAGGGCCCAGTAGAGCCCGACAGAGCCCGACAGAGCCTGACAGAGCCCGACAGGGCCCGACAGGGAACAGTAGAGCCCAGTAGAGCCCGACAGAGCCCGACAGAGCCCGACAGAGCCCGACAGAGCCCGACAGGGCCCGAGAGGGCCCGACAGAGCCCGACAGAGCCCGACAGAACCCGACAGAGCCCGACAGAGCTCAGTAGAGCCCGACAGAGCCCGACAGAGCCCGACAGAGCCCGACAGGGCCCGACAGGGAACAGTAGAGCCCAGTAGAGCCCGACAGAGCCCGACAGAGCCCGACAGAGCCCGACAGGGCCCGACAGAGCCCGACAGGGCCCAGTAGAGCCCGACAGAGCCCGACAGGGCCCGACAGGGCCCGACAGGGCCCAGTAGAGCCCGACAGAGCCCGACAGAGCCCGACAGAGCCCGACAGGGCCCGACAGAGCCCGACAGAGCCCAGTAGAGCTCGACAGAGCCCGACAGGGCCCGACAGGGCCCGACAGGGCCCGACAGGGCCCAGTAGAGCCCGACAGAGCCCGACAGAGCCCGACAGGGCCCGACAGGGTCCGACAGAGCCCGACAGAGCCCGACAGGGCCCGACAGGGCCCGACAGAGCCCGACAGAGACCAGTAGAGCCTGCCAGAGCCCGACAGAGCCCGACAGAGCCCGACAGGGCCCGACAGAGCCCGACAGAGCCCAGTAGAGCCCGACAGAGCCCGACAGAGCCCGACAGAGCCCGACAGAGCCCGACAGGGCCCAGTAGAGCCCAGTAGAACCCGACAGAGCCCAATAGAGCCCGACAGAGCCCGACAGAGCCCGACAGGGCCCGACAGGGCCCGACAGGGCCCGACAGGGCCCGACAGAGCCCGACAGAGCCCGACAGAACCCGACAGAGACCAGTAGAGCCCGACAGAGCCCGACAGAGCCCGACAGAGCTCGACAGGGCCCGACAGAGCCCGACAGAGCCCGACAGAGCCCGACAGGGCCCGACAGGGCCCGACAGAGACCGACAGAGCCCGACAGAACCCGACAGAACCCGACAGAGCCCGACAGAGCCCAGTAGAGCCCGACAGAGCCCGACAGAGCCCGACAGAGCCCGACAGGGCCCGACAGGGAACAGTAGAGCCCAGTAGAGCCCGACAGAGCCCGACAGAGCCCGACAGAGCCCGACAGGGCCCGACAGAGCCCGACAGAACCGGACAGAGCCCGACAGAGCCCGACAGGGCCCGACAGGGCCCGACAGAGCCCGACAGAACCCGACAGAGCCCGACAGAGCCCAGTAGAGCCCGACAGAGCCCGACAGAACCCGACAGGGCCCGTCAGAGCCCGACAGGGCCCAGTAGAGCCCGACAGAGCCCGACAGAGCCCGACAGATCCCGACAGGGCCCGACAGGGCCCGACAGGGCCCAGTAGATCCCGACAGAGCCCGACAGAGCCCGACAGAGCCCGACAGGGCCCGACAGGGCCCGACAGAGCCCGACAGGGCCCGACAGAGCCCGACAGAGCCCGACAGAGCCCGACAGGGCCCAGTAGAGCCCGACAGAGCCCGACAGAGCCTGACAGAGCCCGACAGGGCCCGACAGGGAACAGTAGAGCCCAGTAGAGCCCGACAGAGCCCGACAGAGCCCGACAGAGCCCGACAGAGCCCGACAGAGCCCGACAGGGCCCGAGGGGGCCCGACAGAGCCCGACAGAGCCCGACAGAACCCGACAGAGCCCGACAGAGCTCAGTAGAGCCCGACAGAGCCCGACAGAGCCCGACAGAGCCCGACAGGGCCCGACAGGGAACAGTAGAGCTCAGTAGAGCCCGACAGAGCCCGACAGAGCCCGACAGAGCCCGACAGGGCCCGACAGAGCCCGACAGGGCCCAGTAGAGCCCGACAGAGCCCGACAGGGCCCGACAGGGCCCGACAGGGCCCAGTAGAGCCCGACAGAGCCCGACAGAGCCCGACAGGGCCCGACAGAGCCCGACAGAGCCCAGTAGAGCTCGACAGAGCCCGACAGAGCCCGACAGGGCCCGACAGGGCCCGACAGGGCCCGACAGGGCCCAGTAGAGCCCGACAGAGCCCGACAGAGCCCGACAGAGCCCGACAGGGCCCGACAGGGCCCGACAGGGCCCAGTAGAGCCCGACAGAGCCCGACAGAGTCCGACAGAGCCCGACAGGGCCCGACAGAGCCCGACAGAGCCCAGTAGAGCTCGACAGAGCCCGACAGAGCCCGACAGGGCCCAGTAGAGCCCAACAGAGCCCGACAGAGCCCGACAGAGCCCGACAGGGCCCGACAGGGCCCAGTAGAGCCCGACAGAGCCCGACAGAGCCCGACAGGGCCCTACAGGGCCCGACAGAGCCCGACAGAGCCCAGTAGAGCCCGACAGAGCCCGACAGAGCCCGACAGAGCCCGACAGGGCCCGACAGAGCCCGACAGAGCCCGACAGAGCACGACAGGCCCCAGTAGAGCCCAACAGAGCCCAGTAGAGCCCGACAGAGCCCGACAGGGCCCGACAGAGCCCGACAGGGCCCGACAGAGCCCGACAGAGCCCAGTAGAGCCCGACAGAGCCCGACAGAGCCCGACAGAGCCCGACAGGGCCCGACAGAGCCCGACAGAGCCCGACAGAACCCGACAGAGCCCGACAGGGCCCGACAGGGCCCGACAGCGCCCGACAGAGCCCGACAGAGCCCGACAGGGCATAGTAGAGCCCAGTAGAGCCCGACAGAGCCCAGTAGAGCCCGACAGAGCCCGACAGAGCCCGACAGGGCCCGACAGAGCCCGACAGAGCCCAGTAGAACCCGACAGAGCCCGACAGAGCCCGACAGAGCCCGACAGAGCCCGAGAGGGCCCGACAGAGCCCGACAGAACCCGACAGAGCCCGACAGGGCCCGACAGGGCCCGACAGAGCCCGACAGAGCCCGACAGAGCCCGACAGGGCCCAGTAGAGCCCGACAGAGCCCGACAGAGCCTGACAGAGACCGACAGGGCCCGACAGGGAACAGTAGAGCCCAGTAGAGCCCGACAGAGCCCGACAGAGCCCGACAGAGCCCGACAGAGCCCGACAGGGCCCGAGAGGGCCCGACAGAGCCCGACAGAGCCCGACAGAACCCGACAGAGCCCGACAGAGCTCAGTAGAGCCCGACAGAGCCCGACAGAGCCCGACAGAGCCCGACAGGGCCCGACAGGGAACAGTAGAGCCCAGTAGAGCCCGACAGAGCCCGACAGAGCCCGACAGAGCCCGACAGGGCCCGACAGAGCCCGACAGGGCCCAGTAGAGCCCGACAGAGCCCGACAGGGCCCGACAGGGCCCGACAGGGCCCGACAGGGCCCGACAGAGCCCGACAGAACCCGACAGAGCCCAGTAGAGCCCGACAGAGCCCGACAGAGCCCGACAGAGCTCGACAGGGCCCGACAGAGCCCGACAGAGCCCGACAGAGCCCGACAGGGCCCGACAGGGCCCGACAGAGACCGACAGAGCCCGACAGAACCCGACAGAACCCGACAGAGCCCGACAGAGCCCAGTAGAGCCCGACAGAGCCCGACAGAGCCCGACAGAGCCCGACAGGGCCCGACAGGGAACAGTAGAGCCCAGTAGAGCCCGACAGAGCCCGACAGAGCCCGACAGAGCCCGACAGGGCCCGACAGAGCCCGACAGAACCGGACAGAGCCCGACAGAGCCCGACAGGGCCCGACAGGGCCCGACAGAGCCCGACAGAACCCGACAGAGCCCGACAGAGCCCAGTAGAGCCCGACAGAGCCCGACAGAACCCGACAGGGCCCGTCAGAGCCCGACAGGGCCCAGTAGAGCCCGACAGAGCCCGACAGAGCCCGACAGAGCCCGACAGGGCCCGACAGGGCCCGACAGGGCCCAATAGATCCCGACAGAGCCCGACAGAGCCCGACAGAGCCCGACAGGGCCCGACAGGGCCCGACAGAGCCCGACAGGGCCCGACAGAGCCCGACAGAGCCCGACAGAGCCCGACAGGGCCCGACAGAGCCCGACAGAGCCCGACAGGGCCCGACAGAGCCCGACAGAGCCCGACAGAGCCCGACAGAGCCCGACAGGGCCCGACAGAGCCCGACAGAGCCCGACAGGGCCCGACAGAGCCCGACAGGGCCCGACAGAGCCCGACAGGGCCCGACAGAGCCCGACAGAGCCCGACAGAGCCCGACAGGGCCCGACAGGGCCCGACAGGGCCCAGTAGAGCCCGACAGAGCCCGACAGAGTCCGACAGAGCCCGACAGGGCCCGACACAGCCCGACAGGGCCCGACAGAGCCCGACAGAGCCCAGTAGAGCTCGACAGAGCCCGACAGAGCCCAGTAGAGCCCGACAGAGCCCGACAGAGCCCGACAGGGCCCGACAGAGCCCGACAGAGCCCGACAGAGCCCGACAGAACCCGACAGAGCCCGACAGGGCCCGACAGGGCCCGACAGGGCCCGACAGAGCCCGACAGAGCCCGACAGGGCCTAGTAGAGCCCAGTAGAGTCCGACAGAGCCCAGTAGAGCCCGACAGAGCCCGACAGAGCCCGACAGGGCCCGACAGAGCCCGACAGAGCCCAGTAGAGCCCGACAGAGCCCGACAGAGCCCGACAGAGCCCGACAGGGCCCAGTAGAGCCCGACAGAGCCCGACAGAGCCTGACAGAGCCCGACAGGGCCCGACAGGGAACAGTAGAGCCCAGTAGAGCCCGACAGAGCCCGACAGAGCCCGACAGAGCCCGACAGAGCCCGACAGAGCCCGACAGGGCCCGAGAGGGCCCGACAGAGCCCGACAGAGCCCGACAGAACCCGACAGAGCCCGACAGAGCTCAGTAGAGCCCGACAGAGCCCGACAGAGCCCGACAGAGCCCGACAGGGCCCGACAGGGAACAGTAGAGCTCAGTAGAGCCCGACAGAGCCCGACAGAGCCCGACAGAGCCCGACAGGGCCCGACAGAGCCCGACAGGGCCCAGTAGAGCCCGACAGAGCCCGACAGGGCCCGACAGGGCCCGACAGGGCCCAGTAGAGCCCGACAGAGCCCGACAGAGCCCGACAGGGCCCGACAGAGCCCGACAGAGCCCAGTAGAGCTCGACAGAGCCCGACAGAGCCCGACAGGGCCCGACAGGGCCCGACAGGGCCCGACAGGGCCCAGTAGAGCCCGACAGAGCCCGACAGAGCCCGACAGAGCCCGACAGGGCCCGACAGGGTCCAACAGAGCCCGACAGAGCCCGACAGGGCCCGACAGGGCCCGACAGAGCCCGACAGAGACCAGTAGAGCCTGACAGAGCCCGACAGAGCCCGACAGAGCCCGACAGGGCCCGACAGAGCCCGACAGAGCCCAGTAGAGCCCGACAGAGCCCGACAGAGCCCGACAGAGCCCGACAGAGCCCGACAGGGCCCAGTAGAGCCCAGTAGAACCCGACAGAGCCCAATATTGCCCGACAGAGCCCGACAGAGCCCGACAGGGCCCGACAGGGCCCGACAGGGCCCGACAGAGCCCGACAGAACCCGACAGAGCCCAGTAGAGCCCGACAGAGCCCGACAGAGCCCGACAGAGCTCGACAGGGCCCGACAGAGCCCGACAGAGCCCGACAGAGCCCGACAGGGCCCGACAGGGCCCGACAGAGACCGACAGAGCCCGACAGAACCCGACAGAACCCGACAGAGCCCGACAGAGCCCAGTAGAGCCCGACAGAGCCCGACAGAGCCCGACAGAGCCCGACAGGGCCCGACAGGGAACAGTAGAGCCCAGTAGAGCCCGACAGAGCCCGACAGAGCCCGACAGAGCCCGACAGGGCCTGACAGAGCCCGACAGAACCGGACAGAGCCCGACAGAGCCCGACAGGGCCCGACAGGGCCCGACAGAGCCCGACAGAACCCGACAGAGCCCGACAGAGCCCAGTAGAGCCCGACAGAGCCCGACAGAACCCGACAGGGCCCGTCAGAGCCCGACAGGGCCCAGTAGAGCCCGACAGAGCCCGACAGAGCCCGACAGAGCCCGACAGGGCCCGACAGGGCCCGACAGGGCCCAGTAGATCCCGACAGAGCCCGACAGAGCCCGACAGAGCCCGACAGGGCCCGACAGGGCCCGACAGAGCCCGACAGGGCCCGACAGAGCCCGACAGAGCCCGACAGAGCCCGACAGGGCCCGACAGAGCCCGACAGAGCCCGACAGGGCCCGACAGAGCCCGACAGAGCCCGACAGAGCCCGACAGGGCCCGACAGGGCCCGACAGAGCCCGACAGGGCCCGACAGAGCCCGACAGAGCCCGACAGGGCCCGACAGAGCCCGACAGGGCCCAGTAGAGCCCGACAGAGCCCGACAGAGTCCGACAGAGCCCGACAGGGCCCGACACAGCCCGACAGGGCCCGACAGAGCCCGACAGAGCCCAGTAGAGCTCGACAGAGCCCGACAGAGCCCAGTAGAGCCCGACAGAGCCCGACAGAGCCCGACAGAGCCCGACAGGGCCCGACAGAGCCCGACAGGGCCCGACAGGCCCCAGTAGAGCCCAGTAGAGCCCGACAGAGCCCAGTAGAGCCCGACAGAGCCCGACAGAGCCCGACAGAGCCCAGTAGAGCCCGACAGAGCCCGACAGAGCCCGACAGAGCCCGACAGAGCCTGACAGGGCCCGACAGAGCCCGACAGAGCCCGACAGGGCCCGACAGAGCCCGACAGAGCCCGACAGAGCCCGACAGAACCCGACAGAGCCCGACAGGGCCCGACAGGGCCCGACAGGGCCCGACAGAGCCCGACAGAGCCCGACAGGGCCTAGTAGAGCACAGTAGAGCCCGACAGAGCCCAGTAGAGCCCGACAGAGCCCGACAGAGCCCGACAGGGCCCGACAGAGCCCAACAGAGCCCAGTAGAGCCCGACAGAGCCCGACAGAGCCCGACAGAGCCCGACAGAGCCCGACAGGGCCCGACAGGGCCCGACAGGGCCCGACAGAGCCCGACAGAGCCCGACAGGGCCCAGTAGAGCCCGACAGAGCCCGACAGAGCCTGACAGAGCCCGACAGGGCCCGACAGGGAACAGTAGAGCCCAGTAGAGCCCGACAGAGCCCGACAGAGCCCGACAGAGCCCGACAGAGCCCGACAGAGCCCGACAGGGCCCGAGAGGGCCCGACAGAGCCCGACAGAGCCCGACAGAGCCCGACAGAACCCGACAGAGCCCGACAGAGCTCAGTAGAGCCCGACAGAGCCCGACAGAGCCCGACAGAGCCCGACAGGGCCCGACAGGGAACAGTAGAGCCCAGTAGAGCCCAACAGAGCCCGACAGAGCCCGACAGAGCCCGACAGGGCCCGACAGAGCCCGACAGGGCCCAGTAGAGCCCGACAGAGCCCGACAGGGCCCGACAGGGCCCGACAGGGCCCAGTAGAGCCCGACAGAGCCCGACAGAGCCCGACAGAGCCCGACAGGGCCCGACAGAGCCCGACAGAGCCCAGTAGAGCTCGACAGAGCCCGACAGAGCCCGACAGGGCCCGACAGGGCCCGACAGGGCCCGACAGGGCCCAGTAGAGCCCGACAGAGCCCGACAGAGCCCGAGAGGGCCCGACAGGGTCCGACAGAGCCCGACAGAGCCCGACAGGGCCCGACAGGGCCCGACAGAGCCCGACAGAGACCAGTAGAGCCTGACAGAGCCCGACAGAGCCCGACAGAGCCCGACAGGGCCCGACAGAGCCCGACAGAGCCCAGTAGAGCCCGACAGAGCCCGACAGAGCCCGACAGAGCCCGACAGAGCCCGACAGGGCCCAGTAGAGCCCAGTAGAACCCGACAGAGCCCAATAGAGCCCGACAGAGCCCGACAGAGCCCGACAGGGCCCGACAGGGCCCGACAGGGCCCGACAGGGCCCGACAGAGCCCGACAGAACCCGACAGAGCCCAGTAGAGCCCGACAGAGCCCGACAGAGCCCGACAGAGCTCGACAGGGCCCGACAGAGCCCGACAGAGCCCGACAGAGCCCGACAGGGCCCGACAGGGCCCGACAGAGACCGACAGAGCCCGACAGAACCCGACAGAACCCGACAGAGCCCGACAGAGCCCAGTAGAGCCCGACAGAGCCCGACAGAGCCCGACAGAGCCCGACAGGGCCCAGTAGAGCCTGACAGAGCCCGACAGAGCCCGACAGAGCCCGACAGGGCCCGACAGAGCCCGACAGGGCCCGACATATCCAAACAGAGCCCGACAGGGCCCAGTAGATCCCGACAGAGCCCGACAGAGCCCGACAGAGCCCGACAAAGCCCGACAGGGCCCAACAGGGCCCGACAGAGCCCGACAGGGCCCGACAGAGCCCGACAGAGCCCGACAGGGCCCGACAGGGCCCGGTAGAGCCCGACAGGGCCCGCCAGAGCCCGACAGAGCCCGACAGAGCCCGACAGGGCCCGACAGAGCCCGACAGAGCCCAGTAGAGCTCGACAGAGCCCGACAGAGCCCGACAGGGCCCGACAGGGCCCGACAGAGCCCGAAAGGGCCCGACAGGGCCCGACAGGGCCCGACAGAGCCCGACAGGGCCCGACAGAGCCCGACAGGGCCCAGTAGAGCCCGACAGAGCCCGACAGAGCCCGAAAGAGCCCGACAGGGCCCGACAGAGCCCGACAGAGCCCAGTAGAGCTCGACAGAGCCCGACAGAGCCCGACAGGGCCCGACAGGGCCCGACAGGGCCCGACAGGGCCCAGTAGAGCCCAGTAGAACCCGACAGAGCCCGACAGAGCCCGACAGAGCCCGACAGGGCCCGACAGGGCCCGACAGAGCCCGACAGGGCCCGACAGGGCCCGACAGGGCCCGACAGGACCCGACAGAGCCCGACAGAGCTTGACAGGGCCCGACAGAGCCCGACAGAGCCCGACAGAGCTTGACAGGGCCCGACAGGTCCCAACAGAGCCCGACAGAGCCCGACAGAGCCCGACAGGGCCCGACAGGGCCCGACAGAGCCCGACAGAACCCGACAGAGCCCAGTAGAGCCCGACAGAGCCCGACAGAGCCCGACAGAGCCCGACAGATCCCGACAGGGCCCAGTAGAGCCCGACAGAGCCCGACAGAGCCCGACAGAGCCCGACAGGGCCCGACAGGGCCCGACAGGGCCCAGTAGAGCCCGACAGAGCCCGACAGAGTCCGACAGAGCCCGACAGGGCCCGACAGAGCCCGACAGAGCCCAGTAGAGCTCGACAGAGCCCGACAGAGCCCGACAGGGCCCAGTAGAGCCCAACAGAGCCCGACAGAGCCCGACAGAGCCCGACAGGGCCCGACAGGGCCCAGTAGAGCCCGACAGAGCCCGACAGAGCCCGACAGGGCCCTACAGGGCCCGACAGAGCCCGACAGAGCCCAGTAGAGCCCGACAGAGCCCGACAGAGCCCGACAGAGCCCGACAGGGCCCGACAGAGCCCGACAGAGCACGACAGGCCCCAGTAGAGCCCGACAGAGCCCGACAGAGCCCGACAGGGCCCGACAGGGTCCGACAGAGCCCGACAGAGCCCGACAGGGCCCGACAGGGCCCGACAGAGCCCGACAGAGACCAGTAGAGCCTGACAGAGCCCGACAGAGCCCAACAGAGCCCGACAGGGCCCGACAGAGCCCGACAGAGCCCAGTAGAGCCCGACAGAGCCCGACAGAGCCCGACAGAGCCCGACAGAGCCCGACAGGGCCCAGTAGAGCCCAGTAGAACCCGACAGAGCCCAATAGAGCCCGACAGAGCCCGACAGGGCCCGACAGGGCCCGACAGGGCCCGACAGAGCCCGACAGAGCCCGACAGAACCCGACAGAGCCCAGTAGAGCCCGACAGAGCCCGACAGAGCCCGACAGAGCTCGACAGGGCCCGACAGAGCCCGACAGAGCCCGACAGAGCCCGACAGGGCCCGACAGGGCCCGACAGAGACCGACAGAGCCCGACAGAACCCGACAGAACCCGACAGAGCCCGACAGAGCCCAGTAGAGCCCGACAGAGCCCGACAGAGCCCGACAGAGCCCGACAGGGCCCGACAGGGAACAGTAGAGCCCAGTAGAGCCCGACAGAGCCCGACAGAGCCCGACAGAGCCCGACAGGGCCCGACAGAGCCCGACAGAACCGGACAGAGCCCGACAGAGCCCGACAGGGCCCGACAGGGCCCGACAGAGCCCGACAGAGCCCGACAGAGCCCAGTAGAGCCCGACAGAGCCCGACAGAACCCGACAGGGCCCGTCAGAGCGCGACAGGGCCCAGTAGAGCCCGACAGAGCCCGACAGAGCCCGACAGAGCCCGACAGGGCCCGACAGGGCCCGACAGAGCCCGACAGAGCCCGACAGAGCCCGACAGGGCCCGACAGAGCCCGACAGGGCCCAGTAGAGCCCGACAGAGCCCGACAGAGTCCGACAGAGCCCGACAGGGCCCGACACAGCCCGACAGGGCCCGACAGAGCCCGACAGAGCCCAGTAGAGCTCGACAGAGCCCGACAGAGCCCAGTAGAGCCCGACAGAGCCCGACAGAGCCGGACAGGGCCCGACAGAGCCCGACAGAGCCCGACAGAACCCGACAGAGCCCGACAGGGCCCGACAGGGCCCGACAGGGCCCGACAGAGCCCGACAGAGCCCGACAGGGCCTAGTAGAGCCCAGTAGAGCCCGACAGAGCCCAGTAGAGCCCGACAGAGCCCGACAGGGCCCGACAGAGCCCGACAGAGCCCAGTAGAGCCCGACAGAGCCCGACAGAGCCCGACAGAGCCCGACAGGGCCCAGTAGAGCCCGACAGAGCCCGACAGAGCCTGACAGAGCCCGACAGGGCCCGACAGGGAACAGTAGAGCCCAGTAGAGCCCGACAGAGCCCGACAGAGCCCGACAGAGCCCGACATAGCCCGACAGAGCCCGACAGAGCCCGACAGGGCCCGAGAGGGCCCGACAGAGCCCGACAGAGCCCGACAGAACCCGACAGAGCCCGACAGAGCTCAGTAGAGCCCGACAGAGCCCGACAGAGCCCGACAGAGCCCGACAGGGCCCGACAGGGAACAGTAGAGCTCAGTAGAGCCCGACAGAGCCCGACAGAGCCCGACAGAGCCCGACAGGGCCCGACAGGGCCCAGTAGAGCCCGACAGAGCCCGACAGGGCCCGACAGGGCCCGACAGGGCCCAGTAGAGCCCGACAGAGCCCGACAGAGCCCGACAGAGCCCGACAGGGCCCGACAGAGCCCGACAGAGCCCAGTAGAGCTCGACAGAGCCCGACAGAGCCCGACAGGGCCCGACAGGGCCCAGTAGAGCCCGACAGAGCCCGACAGAGCCCGACAGAGCCCGACAGAGCCCGACAGAGCCCGACAGGGCCCGACAGGGTCCGACAGAGCCCGACAGAGCCCGACAGGGCCCGACAGGGCCCGACAGAGCCCGACAGAGACCAGTAGAGCCTGACAGAGCCCGACAGAGCCCGACAGAGCCCGACAGGGCCCGACAGAGCCCGACAGAGCCCAGTAGAGCCCGACAGAGCCCGACAGAGCCCGACAGAGCCCGACAGAGCCCGAGAGGGCCCAGTAGAGCCCAGTAGAACCCGACAGAGCCCAATAGAGCCCGACAGAGCCCGACAGAGCCCGACAGGGCCCGACAGGGCCCGACAGAGCCCGACAGAGCCCGACAGAACCCGACAGAGCCCAGTAGAGCCCGACAGAGCCCGACAGAGCCCGACAGAGCTCGACAGGGCCCGACAGAGCCCGACAGAGCCCGACAGAGCCCGACAGGGCCCGACAGGGCCCGACAGAGACCGACAGAGCCCGACAGAACCCGACAGAACCCGACAGAGCCCGACAGAGCCCAGTAGAGCCCGACAGAGCCCGACAGAGCCCGACAGAGCCCGACAGGGCCCGACAGGGCCCGACAGGGCCCGACAGAGCCCGACAGAGCCCGACAGGGCCCGACAGAGACCGACAGAGCCCGACAGAACCCGACAGAACCCGACAGAGCCCGACAGAGCCCAGTAGAGCCCGACAGAGCCCGACAGAGCCCGACAGAGCCCGACAGGGCCCGACAGGGAACAGTAGAGCCCAGTAGAGCCCGACAGAGCCCGACAGAGCCCGACAGAGCCCGACAGGGCCCGACAGAGCCCGACAGAACCGGACAGAGCCCGACAGAGCCCGACAGGGCCCGACAGGGCCCGACAGAGCCCGACAGAACCCGACAGAGCCCGACAGAGCCCAGTAGAGCCCGACAGAGCCCGACAGAACCCGACAGGGCCCGTCAGAGCCCGACAGGGCCCAGTAGAGCCCGACAGAGCCCGACAGAGCCCGACAGAGCCCGACAGGGCCCGACAGGGCCCGACAGGGCCCAGTAGATCCCGACAGAGCCCGACAGAGCCCGACAGAGCCCGACAGGGCCCGACAGGGCCCGACAGAGCCCGACAGGGCCCGACAGAGCCCGACAGAGCCCGACAGAGCCCGACAGGGCCCGACAGAGCCCGACAGAGCCCGACAGGGCCCGACAGAACCCGACAGAGCCCGACAGAGCCCGACAGAGCCCGACAGGGCCCGACAGGGCCCGACAGAGCCCGACAGGGCCCAGTAGAGCCCGACAGAGCCCGACAGAGTCCGACAGAGCCCGACAGGGCCCGACACAGCCCGACAGGGCCCGACAGAGCCCGACAGAGCCCAGTAGAGCTCGACAGAGCACGACAGAGTCCAGTAGAGCCCGACAGAGCCCGACAGAGCCCGACAGAGCCCGACAGGGCCCGACAGAGCCCGACAGGGCCCGACAGGCCCCAGTAGAGCCCAGTAGAGCCCGACAGAGCCCAGTAGAGCCCGACAGAGCCCGACAGAGCCCGACAGAGCCCGACAGAGCCCAGTAGAGCCCGACAGAGCCCGACAGAGCCCGACAGAGCCCGACAGAGCCTGACAGGGCCCGACAGAGCCCGACAGAGCCCGACAGGGCCCGACAGAGCCCGACAGAGCCCGACAGAGCCCGACAGAACCCGACAGAGCCCGACAGGGCCCGACAGGGCCCGACAGGGCCCGACAGAGCCCGACAGAGCCCGACAGGGCCTAGTAGAGCCCAGTAGAGCCCGACAGAGCCCAGTAGAGCCCGACAGGGCCCGACAGAGCCCGACAGGGCCCGACAGAGCCCAACAGAGCCCAGTAGAGCCCGACAGAGCCCGACAGAGCCCGACAGAGCCCGACAGAGCCCGACAGGGCCCGACAGGGCCCGACAGGGCCCGACAGAGCCCGACAGGGCCCAGTAGAGCCCGACAGAGCCCGACAGAGCCCGACAGAGCCTGACAGAGCCCGACAGGGCCCGACAGGGAACAGTAGAGCCCAGTAGAGCCCGACAGAGCCCGACAGAGCCCGACAGAGCCCGACAGAGCCCGACAGGGCCCGAGAGGGCCCGACAGAGCCCGACAGAGCCCGACAGAGCCCGACAGAACCCGACAGAGCCCGACAGAGCTCAGTAGAGCCCGACAGAGCCCGACAGAGCCCGACAGAGCCCGACAGGGCCCGACAGGGAACAGTAGAGCCCAGTAGAGCCCGACAGAGCCCGACAGAGCCCGACAGAGCCCGACAGGGCCCGACAGAGCCCGACAGGGCCCAGTAGAGCCCGACAGAGCCCGACAGGGCCCGACAGGGCCCGACAGGGCCCAGTAGAGCCCGACAGAGCCCGACAGAGCCCGACAGGGCCCGACAGAGCCCGACAGAGCCCAGTAGAGCTCGACAGAGCCCGACAGAGCCCGACAGGGCCCGACAGGGCCCGACAGGGCCCGACAGGGCCCAGTAGAGCCCGACAGAGCCCGACAGAGCCCGACAGGGCCCGACAGGGTCCGACAGAGCCCGACAGAGCCCGACAGGGCCAGACAGGGCTCGACAGAGCCCGACAGAGACCAGTAGAGCCTGACAGAGCCCGACAGAGCCCGACAGAGCCCGACAGGGCCCGACAGAGCCCGACAGAGCCCAGTAGAGCCCGACAGAGCCCGACAGAGCCCGACAGAGCCCGACAGAGCCCGACAGGGCCCAGTAGAGCCCAGTAGAACCCGACAGAGCCCAATAGAGCCCGACAGAGCCCGACAGAGCCCGACAGGGCCCGACAGGGCCCAACAGGGCCCGACAGGGCCCGACAGAGCCCGACAGAACCCGACAGAGCCCAGTAGAGCCCGACAGAGCCCGACAGAGCCCGACAGAGCTCGACAGGGCCCGACAGAGCCCGACAGAGCCCGACAGAGCCCGACAGGGCCCGACAGGGCCCGACAGAGACCGACAGAGCCCGACAGAACCCGACAGAACCCGACAGAGCCCGACAGAGCCCAGTAGAGCCCGACAGAGCCCGACAGAGCCCGACAGAGCCCGACAGGGCCCAGTAGAGCCCGACAGAGCCCGACAGAGCCCGACAGAGCCCGACAGGGCCCGACAGAGCCCGACAGGGCCCGACATATCCAAACAGAGCCCGACAGGGCCCAGTAGATCCCGACAGAGCCCGACAGAGCCCGACAGAGCCCGACAAAGCCCGACAGGGCCCAACAGGGCCCGACAGAGCCCGACAGGGCCCGACAGAGCCCGACAGAGCCCGACAGGGCCCGACAGGGCCCGGTAGAGCCCGACAGGGCCCGCCAGAGCCCGACAGAGCCCGACAGAGCCCGACAGGGCCCGACAGAGCCCGACAGAGCCCAGTAGAGCTCGACAGAGCCCGACAGAGCCCGACAGGGCCCGACAGGGCCCGACAGAGCCCGACAGGGCCCGACAGGGCCCGACAGGGCCCGACAGAGCCCGACAGAGCCCGACAGGGCCCGACAGAGCCCGACAGAGCCCGACAGGGCCCAGTAGAGCCCGACAGAGCCCGACAGAGCCCGAAAGAGCCCGA
The DNA here is from genome assembly GCF_036013445.1 of Caloenas nicobarica. Taxonomy (NCBI): domain Eukaryota; kingdom Metazoa; phylum Chordata; class Aves; order Columbiformes; family Columbidae; genus Caloenas; species Caloenas nicobarica. Next base: position 33,278 of record NW_027017023.1, read on the forward strand.
CAGGGCCCGACAGAGCCCGACAGAGCCCAGTAGAGCTCGACAGAGCCCGACAGAGCCCGACAGGGCCCGACAGGGCCCGACAGGGCCCGACAGGGCCCAGTAGAGCCCAGTAGAACCCGACAGAGCCCGACAGAGCCCGACAGAGCCCGACAGGGCCCGACAGGGCCCGACAGAGCCCGACAGGGCCCGACAGGGCCCGACAGGGCCCGACAGGACCCGACAGAGCCCGACAGAGCTTGACAGGGCCCGACAGAGCCCGACAGAGCCCGACAGAGCTTGACAGGGCCCGACAGGTCCCAACAGAGCCCGACAGAGCCCGACAGAGCCCGACAGGGCCCGACAGGGCCCGACAGAGCCCGACAGAACCCGACAGAGCCCAGTAGAGCCCGACAGAGCCCGACAGAGCCCGACAGATCCCGACAGGGCCCAGTAGAGCCCGACAGAGCCCGACAGAGCCCGACAGAGCCCGACAGGGCCCGACAGGGCCCGACAGGGCCCGACAGGGCCCAGTAGAGCCCGACAGAGCCCGACAGAGTCCGACAGAGCCCGACAGGGCCCGACAGAGCCCGACAGAGCCCAGTAGAGCTCGACAGAGCCCGACAGAGCCCGACAGGGCCCAGTAGAGCCCAACAGAGCCCGACAGAGCCCGACAGAGCCCGACAGAGCCCGACAGGGCCCGACAGGGCCCAGTAGAGCCCGACAGAGCCCGACAGAGCCCGACAGGGCCCTACAGGGCCCGACAGCGCCCGACAGATCCCAGTAGAGCCCGACAGAGCCCGACAGAGCCCGACAGAGCCCGACAGGGCCCGATAGAGCCCGACAGAGCACGACAGGCCCCAGTAGAGCCCAACAGAGCCCAGTAGAGCCCGACAGAGCCCGACAGAGCCCGACAGAGCCCGACAGGGCCCGACAGAGCCCGACAGAGCCCGACAGGGCCCGACAGAGCCCGAAAGGGCCCGACAGAGCCCAGTAGAGCCCGACAGAGCCCGACAGAGCCCAGTAGAGCTCGACAGAGCCCGACAGAGCCCGACAGGGCCCGCCAGAGCCCGACAGAGCCCGACAGAGCCCGACAGGGCCCGACAGAGCCCGACAGAGCCCAGTAGAGCTCGACAGAGCCCGACAGAGCCCGACAGGGCCCGACAGGGCCCGACAGAGCCCGACAGGGCCCGACAGGGCCCGACAGGCCCCGACAGAGCCCGACAGAGCCCGACAGAGCCCGACAGAGCCCGACAGGGCCCAGTAGAGCCCGACAGAGCCCGACAGAGCCCGAAAGAGCCCGACAGGGCCCGACAGAGCCCGACAGAGCCCAGTAGAGCTCGACAGAGCCCGACAGAGCCCGACAGGGCCCGACAGGGCCCGACAGGGCCCAGTAGAGCCCAGTAGAACCCGACAGAGCCCGACAGAGCCCGACAGAGCCCGACAGGGCCCGACAGGGCCCGACAGAGCCCGACAGGGCCCGACAGGGCCCGACAGGGCCCGACAGGTCCCAACAGAGCCCGACAGAGCCCGACAGAGCCCGACAGGGCCCGACAGGGCCCGACAGGGCCCGACAGAACCCGACAGAGCCCAGTAGAGCCCGACAGAGCCCGACAGAGCCCGACAGAGCCCGACAGATCCCGACAGGGCCCAGTAGAGCCCGACAGAGCCCGACAGAGCCCGACAGAGCCCGACAGGGCCCGACAGAGCCCGACAGAGCCCAGTAGAGCTCGACAGAGCCCGACAGAGCCCGACAGGGCCCAGTAGAGCCCAACAGAGCCCGACAGAGCCCGACAGAGCCCGACAGAGCCCGACAGGGCCCGACAGAGCCCGACAGAGCCCAGTAGAGCTCGACAGAGCCCGACAGAGCCCGACAGGGCCCAGTAGAGCCCAACAGAGCCCGACAGAGCCCGACAGAGCCCGACAGGGCCCGACAGGGCCCAGTAGAGCCCGACAGAGCCCGACAGAGCCCGACAGAGCCCGACAGGGCCCTACAGGGCCCGACAGAGCCCGACAGAGCCCAGTAGAGCCCGACAGAGCCCGACAGAGCCCGACAGAGCCCGACAGGGCCCGACAGAGCCCGACAGAGCACGACAGGCCCCAGTAGAGCCCAACAGAGCCCAGTAGAGCCCGACAGAGCCCGACAGAGCCCGACAGAGCCCGACAGGGCCCGACAGAGCCCGACAGAGGCCAGTAGAGCCCGACAGAGCCCGACAGAGCCCGACAGAGCCCGACAGGGCCCGACAGAGCCCGACAGAGCCCGACAGAACCCGACAGAGCCCGACAGGGCCCGACAGGGCCCGACAGCGCCCGACAGAGCCCGACAGAGCCCGACAGGGCATAGTAGAGCCCAGTAGAGCCCGACAGAGCCCAGTAGAGCCCGACAGAGCCCGACAGAGCCCGACAGGGCCCGACAGAGCCCGACAGAGCCCAGTAGAACCCGACAGAGCCCGACAGAGCCCGACAGAGCCCGACAGAGCCCGAGAGGGCCCGACAGAGCCCGACAGAACCCGACAGAGCCCGACAGGGCCCGACAGGGCCCGACAGAGCCCGACAGAGCCCGACAGAGCCCGACAGAGCCCGACAGGGCCCAGTAGAGCCCGACAGAGCCCGACAGAGCCTGACAGAGCCCGACAGGGCCCGACAGGGAACAGTAGAGCCCAGTAGAGCCCGACAGAGCCCGACAGAGCCCGACAGAGCCCGACAGAGCCCGACAGGGCCCGAGAGGGCCCGACAGAGCCCGACAGAGCCCGACAGAACCCGACAGAGCCCGACAGAGCTCAGTAGAGCCCGACAGAGCCCGACAGAGCCCGACAGAGCCCGACAGGGCCCGACAGGGAACAGTAGAGCCCAGTAGAGCCCGACAGAGCCCGACAGAGCCCGACAGGGCCCGACAGAGCCCGACAGGGCCCAGTAGAGCCCGACAGAGCCCGACAGGGCCCGACAGGGCCCGACAGGGCCCAGTAGAGCCCGACAGAGCCCGACAGAGCCCGACAGAGCCCGACAGGGCCCGACAGAGCCCGACAGAGCCCAGTAGAGCTCGACAGAGCCCGACAGAGCCCGACAGGGCCCGACAGGGCCCGACAGGGCCCGACAGGGCCCAGTAGAGCCCGACAGAGCCCGACAGAGCCCGACAGGGCCCGACAGGGTCCGACAGAGCCCGACAGAGCCCGACAGGGCCCGACAGGGCCCGACAGGGCCCGACAGAGACCAGTAGAGCCTGACAGAGCCCGACAGAGCCCGACAGAGCCCGACAGGGCCCGACAGAGCCCGACAGAGCCCGACAGAGCCCGACAGAGCCCGACAGGGCCCAGTAGAGCCCAGTAGAACCCGACAGAGCCCAATAGAGCCCGACAGAGCCCGACAGAGCCCGACAGGGCCCGACAGGGCCCGACAGAGCCCGACAGAACCCGACAGAGCCCAGTAGAGCCCGACAGAGCCCGACAGAGCCCGACAGAGCTCGACAGGGCCCGACAGAGCCCGACAGAGCCCGACAGAGCCCGACAGGGCCCGACAGGGCCCGACAGAGACCGACAGAGCCCGACAGAACCCGACAGAACCCGACAGAGCCCGACAGAGCCCAGTAGAGCCCGACAGAGCCCGACAGAGCCCGACAGAGCCCGACAGGGCCCGACAGGGAACAGTAGAGCCCAGTAGAGCCCGACAGAGCCCGACAGAGCCCGACAGAGCCCGACAGGGCCCGACAGAGCCCGACAGAACCGGACAGAGCCCGACAGAGCCCGACAGGGCCCGACAGGGCCCGACAGAGCCCGACAGAACCCGACAGAGTCCGACAGAGCCCAGTAGAGCCCGACAGAGCCCGACAGAACCCGACAGGGCCCGTCAGAGCCCGACAGGGCCCAGTAGAGCCCGACAGAGCCCGACAGAGCCCGACAGAGCCCGACAGAGCCCGACAGGGCCCGACAGGGCCCGACAGGGCCCAGTAGATCCCGACAGAGCCCGACAGAGCCCGACAGAGCCCGACAGGGCCCGACAGGGCCCGACAGAGCCCGACAGGGCCCGACAGAGCCCGACAGAGCCCGACAGAGCCCGACAGGGCCCGACAGAGCCCGACAGAGCCCGACAGGGCCCGACAGAGCCCGACAGAGCCCGACAGAGCCCGACAGAGCCCGACAAAGCCCGACAGGGCCCGACAGGGCCCGACAGAGCCCGACAGGGCCCGACAGAGCCCGACAGAGCCCGACAGAGCCCGACAGGGCCCGACAGAGCCCGACAGGGCCCAGTAGAGCCCGACAGAGCCCGACAGAGTCCGACAGAGCCCGACAGGGCCCGATACAGCCCGACAGGGCCCGACAGAGCCCGACAGAGCCCAGTAGAGCTCGACAGAGCCCGACAGAGCCCAGTAGAGCCCGACAGAGCCCGACAGAGCCCGACAGAGCCCGACAGGGCCCGACAGAGCCCGACAGGGCCCGACAGGCCCCAGTAGAGCCCAGTAGAGCCCGACAGAGCCCAGTAGAGCCCGACAGAGCCCGACAGAGCCCGACAGAGCCCGACAGAGCCCAGTAGAGCCCGACAGAGCCCGACAGAGCCCGACAGAGCCCGACAGAGCCTGACAGGGCCCGACAGAGCCCGACAGAGCCCGACAGGGCCCGACAGGGCCCGACAGAGCCCGACAGAGCCCGACAGAGCCCGACAGGGCCCGACAGAGCCCGACAGAACCCGACAGAGCCCGACAGGGCCCGACAGGGCCCGACAGGGCCCGACAGAGCCCGACAGAGCCCGACAGGGCCTAGTAGAGCCCAGTAGAGCCCGACAGAGCCCAGTAGAGCCCGACAGAGCCCGACAGAGCCCGACAGGGCCCGACAGAGCCCAACAGAGCCCGACAGGGCCCGACAGAGCCCGACAGGGCCCAGTAGAGCCCGACAGAGCCCGACAGAGTCCGACAGAGCCCGACAGGGCCCGATACAGCCCGACAGGGCCCGACAGAGCCCGACAGAGCCCAGTAGAGCTCGACAGAGCCCGACAGAGCCCAGTAGAGCCCGACAGAGCCCGACAGAGCCCGACAGAGCCCGACAGGGCCCGACAGAGCCCGACAGGGCCCGACAGGCCCCAGTAGAGCCCAGTAGAGCCCGACAGAGCCCAGTAGAGCCCGACAGAGCCCGACAGAGCCCGACAGAGCCCGACAGAGCCCAGTAGAGCCCGACAGAGCCCGACAGAGCCCGACAGAGCCCGACAGAGCCTGACAGGGCCCGACAGAGCCCGACAGAGCCCGACAGGGCCCGACAGGGCCCGACAGAGCCCGACAGAGCCCGACAGAGCCCGACAGGGCCCGACAGAGCCCGACAGAACCCGACAGAGCCCGATAGGGCCCGACAGGGCCCGACAGGGCCCGACAGAGCCCGACAGAGCCCGACAGAGCCCGACAGGGCCCAGTAGAGCCCGACAGAGCCCGACAGAGCCTGACAGAGCCCGACAGGGCCCGACAAGGAACAGTAGAGCCCAGTAGAGCCCGACAGAGCCCGACAGAGCCCGACAGAGCGCGACAGAGCCCGACAGAGCCCGACAGGGCCCGAGAGGGCCCGACAGAGCCCGACAGAGACCGACAGAGCCCGACAGAGCCCGACAGAGCCCGACAGAGCCCGACAGAACCCGACAGAGCCCGACAGAGCTCAGTAGAGCCCGACAGAGCCCGACAGGGCCCGACAGGGAACAGTAGAGCCCAGTAGAGCCCGACAGAGCCCGACAGAGCCCGACAGAGCCCGACAGGGCCCGACAGAGCCCGACAGGGCCCAGTAGAGCCCGACAGAGCCCGACAGGGCCCGACAGGGCCCGACAGGGCCCAGTAGAGCCCGACAGAGCCCGACAGAGCCCGACAGAGCCCGACAGGGCCCGACAGAGCCCGACAGGGCCCAGTAGAGCCCGACAGAGCCCGACAGAGCCCGACAGGGCCCGACAGAGCCCAGTAGAGCCCAGTAGAACCCGACAGAGCCCAATAGAGCCCGACAGAGCCCGACAGAGCCCGACAGGGCCCGAAAGGGCCCGACAGGGCCCGACAGGGCCCGACAGAGCCCGACAGAACCCGACAGAGCCCAGTAGAGGCCGACAGAGCCCGACAGAGCCCGACAGAGCTCGACAGGGCCCGACAGAGCCCGACAGAGCCTGACAGAGCCCGACAGGGCCCGACAGGGCCCGACAGAGACCGACAGAGCCCGACAGAACCCGACAGAACCCGACAGAGCCCGACAGAGCCCAGTAGAGCCCAACAGAGCCCGACAGAGCCCGACAGAGCCCGACAGGGCCCAGCAGAGCCCGACAGAGCCCGACAGAGCCCGACAGAGCCCGACAGAGCCCGACAGGGCCCGACATATCCAAACAGAGCCCGACAGGGCTCAGTAGATCCCGACAGAGCCCGACAGAGCCCGACAGAGCCCGACAAAGCCCGACAGGGCCCAACAGGGCCCGACAGAGCCCGACAGGGCCCGACAGAGCCCGACAGAGCCCGACAGGGCCCGACAGGGCCCGGTAGAGCCCGACAGGGCCCGCCAGAGCCCGACAGAGCCCGACAGAGCCCGACAGGGCCCGACAGAGCCCGACAGAGCCCAGTAGAGCTCGACAGAGCCCGACAGAGCCCGACAGGGCCCGACAGGGCCCGACAGAGCCCGACAGGGCCCGACAGGGCCCGACAGGCCCCGACAGAGCCCGACAGAGCCCGACAGAGCCCGACAGAGCCCGACAGGGCCCAGTAGAGCCCGACAGAGCCCGACAGAGCCCGAAAGAGCCCGACAGGGCCCGACAGAGCCCGACAGAGCCCAGTAGAGCTCGACAGAGCCCGACAGAGCCCGACAGGGCCCGACAGGGCCCGACAGGGCCCAGTAGAGCCCAGTAGAACCCGACAGAGCCCGACAGAGCCCGACAGAGCCCGACAGGGCCCGACAGGGCCCGACAGAGCCCGACAGGGCCCGACAGGGCCCGACAGGGCCCGACAGGTCCCAACAGAGCCCGACAGAGCCCGACAGAGCCCGACAGGGCCCGACAGGGCCCGACAGGGCCCGACAGAACCCGACAGAGCCCAGTAGAGCCCGACAGAGCCCGACAGAGCCCGACAGAGCCCGACAGATCCCGACAGGGCCCAGTAGAGCCCGACAGAGCCCGACAGAGCCCGACAGAGCCCGACAGGGCCCGACAGGGCCCGACAGGGCCCGACAGGGCCCAGTAGAGCCCGACAGAGCCCGACAGAGTCCGACAGAGCCCGACAGGGCCCGACAGAGCCCGACAGGGCCCGACAGAACCCGACAGAGCCCAGTAGAGCCCGACAGAGCCCGACAGAGCCCGACAGAGCCCGACAGATCCCGACAGGGCCCAGTAGAGCCCGACAGAGCCCGACAGAGCCCGACAGAGCCCGACAGGGCCCGACAGGGCCCGACAGGGCCCGACAGGGCCCAGTAGAGCCCGACAGAGCCCGACAGAGTCCGACAGAGCCCGACAGGGCCCGACAGAGCCCGACAGAGCCCAGTAGAGCTCGACAGAGCCCGACAGAGCCCGACAGGGCCCAGTAGAGCCCAACAGAGCCCGACAGAGCCCGACAGAGCCCGACAGGGCCCGACAGGGCCCAGTAGAGCCCGACAGAGCCCGACAGAGCCCGACAGGGCCCTACAGGGCCCGACAGAGCCCGACAGAGCCCAGTAGAGCCCGACAGAGCCCGACAGAGCCCGACAGAGCCCGACAGGGCCCGACAGAGCCCGACAGAGCACGACAGGCCCCAGTAGAGCCCAACAGAGCCCAGTAGAGCCCGACAGAGCCCGACAGAGCCCGACAGAGCCCGACAGGGCCCGACAGAGCCCGACAGAGGCCAGTAGAGCCCGACAGAGCCCGACAGAGCCCGACAGAGCCCGACAGGGCCCGACAGAGCCCGACAGAGCCCGACAGAACCCGACAGAGCCCGACAGGGCCCGACAGGGCCCGACAGCGCCCGACAGAGCCCGACAGAGCCCGACAGGGCATAGTAGAGCCCAGTAGAGCCCGACAGAGCCCAGTAGAGCCCGACAGAGCCCGACAGAGCCCGACAGGGCCCGACAGAGCCCGACAGAGCCCAGTAGAACCCGACAGAGCCCGACAGAGCCCGACAGAGCCCGACAGAGCCCGAGAGGGCCCGACAGAGCCCGACAGAACCCGACAGAGCCCGACAGGGCCCGACAGGGCCCGACAGAGCCCGACAGAGCCCGACAGAGCCCGACAGAGCCCGACAGGGCCCAGTAGAGCCCGACAGAGCCCGACAGAGCCTGACAGAGCCCGACAGGGCCCGACAGGGAACAGTAGAGCCCAGTAGAGCCCGACAGAGCCCGACAGAGCCCGACAGAGCCCGACAGAGCCCGACAGGGCCCGAGAGGGCCCGACAGAGCCCGACAGAGCCCGACAGAACCCGACAGAGCCCGACAGAGCTCAGTAGAGCCCGACAGAGCCCGACAGAGCCCGACAGAGCCCGACAGGGCCCGACAGGGAACAGTAGAGCCCAGTAGAGCCCGACAGAGCCCGACAGAGCCCGACAGGGCCCGACAGAGCCCGACAGGGCCCAGTAGAGCCCGACAGAGCCCGACAGGGCCCGACAGGGCCCGACAGGGCCCAGTAGAGCCCGACAGAGCCCGACAGAGCCCGACAGAGCCCGACAGGGCCCGACAGAGCCCGACAGAGCCCAGTAGAGCTCGACAGAGCCCGACAGAGCCCGACAGGGCCCGACAGGGCCCGACAGGGCCCGACAGGGCCCAGTAGAGCCCGACAGAGCCCGACAGAGCCCGACAGGGCCCGACAGGGTCCGACAGGGCCCGACAGGGCCCGACAGGGCCCGACAGAGACCAGTAGAGCCTGACAGAGCCCGACAGAGCCCGACAGAGCCCGACAGGGCCCGACAGAGCCCGACAGAGCCCGACAGAGCCCGACAGAGCCCGACAGGGCCCAGTAGAGCCCAGTAGAACCCGACAGAGCCCAATAGAGCCCGACAGAGCCCGACAGAGCCCGACAGGGCCCGACAGGGCCCGACAGAGCCCGACAGAACCCGACAGAGCCCAGTAGAGCCCGACAGAGCCCGACAGAGCCCGACAGAGCTCGACAGGGCCCGACAGAGCCCGACAGAGCCCGACAGAGCCCGACAGGGCCCGACAGGGCCCGACAGAGACCGACAGAGCCCGACAGAACCCGACAGAACCCGACAGAGCCCGACAGAGCCCAGTAGAGCCCGACAGAGCCCGACAGAGCCCGACAGAGCCCGACAGGGCCCGACAGGGAACAGTAGAGCCCAGTAGAGCCCGACAGAGCCCGACAGAGCCCGACAGAGCCCGACAGGGCCCGACAGAGCCCGACAGAACCGGACAGAGCCCGACAGAGCCCGACAGGGCCCGACAGGGCCCGACAGAGCCCGACAGAACCCGACAGAGTCCGACAGAGCCCAGTAGAGCCCGACAGAGCCCGACAGAACCCGACAGGGCCCGTCAGAGCCCGACAGGGCCCAGTAGAGCCCGACAGAGCCCGACAGAGCCCGACAGAGCCCGACAGGGCCCGACAGGGCCCGACAGGGCCCAGTAGATCCCGACAGAGCCCGACAGAGCCCGACAGAGCCCGACAGGGCCCGACAGGGCCCGACAGAGCCCGACAGGGCCCGACAGAGCCCGACAGAGCCCGACAGAGCCCGACAGGGCCCGACAGAGCCCGACAGAGCCCGACAGGGCCCGACAGAGCCCGACAGAGCCCGACAGAGCCCGACAGGGCCCGACAGGGCCCGACAGAGCCCGACAGGGCCCGACAGAGCCCGACAGAGCCCGACAGAGCCCGACAGAGCCCGACAGGGCCCGACAGAGCCCGACAGAGCCCGACAGAGCCCGACAGGGCCCGACAGGGCCCGACAGAGCCCGACAGGGCCCAGTAGAGCCCGACAGAGCCCGACAGAGTCCGACAGAGCCCGACAGGGCCCGATACAGCCCGACAGGGCCCGACAGAGCCCGACAGAGCCCAGTAGAGCTCGACAGAGCCCGACAGAGCCCAGTAGAGCCCGACAGAGCCCGACAGAGCCCGACAGAGCCCGACAGGGCCCGACAGAGCCCGACAGGGCCCGACAGGCCCCAGTAGAGCCCAGTAGAGCCCGACAGAGCCCAGTAGAGCCCGACAGAGCCCGACAGAGCCCGACAGAGCCCGACAGAGCCCAGTAGAGCCCGACAGAGCCCGACAGAGCCCGACAGAGCCCGACAGAGCCTGACAGGGCCCGACAGAGCCCGACAGAGCCCGACAGGGCCCGACAGGGCCCGACAGAGCCCGACAGAGCCCGACAGGGCCCGACAGAGCCCGACAGAACCCGACAGAGCCCGACAGGGCCCGACAGGGCCCGACAGGGCCCGACAGAGCCCGACAGAGCCCGACAGGGCCTAGTAGAGCCCAGTAGAGCCCGACAGAGCCCAGTAGAGCCCGACAGAGCCCGACAGAGCCCGACAGGGCCCGACAGAGCCCAACAGAGCCCGACAGGGCCCGACAGAGCCCGACAGGGCCCAGTAGAGCCCGACAGAGCCCGACAGAGTCCGACAGAGCCCGACAGGGCCCGATACAGCCCGACAGGGCCCGACAGAGCCCGACAGAGCCCAGTAGAGCTCGACAGAGCCCGACAGAGCCCAGTAGAGCCCGACAGAGCCCGACAGAGCCCGACAGAGCCCGACAGGGCCCGACAGAGCCCGACAGGGCCCGACAGGCCCCAGTAGAGCCCAGTAGAGCCCGACAGAGCCCAGTAGAGCCCGACAGAGCCCGACAGAGCCCGACAGAGCCCGACAGAGCCCAGTAGAGCCCGACAGAGCCCGACAGAGCCCGACAGAGCCCGACAGAGCCTGACAGGGCCCGACAGAGCCCGACAGAGCCCGACAGGGCCCGACAGGGCCCGACAGAGCCCGACAGAGCCCGACAGAGCCCGACAGGGCCCGACAGAGCCCGACAGAGCCCGACAGGGCCCGACAGGGCCCGACAGGGCCCGACAGAGCCCGACAGAGCCCGACAGGGCCCAGTAGAGCCCGACAGAGCCCGACAGAGCCTGACAGAGCCCGACAGGGCCCGACAAGGAACAGTAGAGCCCAGTAGAGCCCGACAGAGCCCGACAGAGCCCGACAGAGCGCGACAGAGCCCGACAGAGCCCGACAGGGCCCGAGAGGGCCCGACAGAGCCCGACAGAGACCGACAGAGCCCGACAGAGCCCGACAGAGCCCGACAGAGCCCGACAGAACCCGACAGAGCCCGACAGAGCTCAGTAGAGCCCGACAGAGCCCGACAGGGCCCGACAGGGAACAGTAGAGCCCAGTAGAGCCCGACAGAGCCCGACAGAGCCCGACAGAGCCCGACAGGGCCCGACAGAGCCCGACAGGGCCCAGTAGAGCCCGACAGAGCCCGACAGGGCCCGACAGGGCCCGACAGGGCCCAGTAGAGCCCGACAGAGCCCGACAGAGCCCGACAGAGCCCGACAGGGCCCGACAGAGCCCGACAGGGCCCAGTAGAGCCCGACAGAGCCCGACAGAGCCCGACAGGGCCCGACAGAGCCCGACAGAGCCCAGTAGAGCTCGACAGAGCCCGACAGAGCCCGACAGGGCCCGACAGGGCCCGACAGAGCCCGACAGAGACCAGTAGAGCCTGACAGAGCCCGACAGAGCCCGACAGAGCCCGACAGGGCCCGACAGGGCCCGACAGAGCCCGACAGAGCCCAGTAGAGCCCGACAGAGCCCGACAGAGCCCGACAGAGCCCGACAGAGCCCGACAGAGCCCGACAGGGCCCAGTAGAGCCCAGTAGAACCCGACAGAGCCCAATAGAGCCCGACAGAGCCCGACAGAGCCCGACAGGGCCCGACAGAGCCCGACAGGGCCCGACAGGGCCCGACAGAGCCCGACAGAACCCGACAGAGCCCAGTAGAGCCCGACAGAGCCCGACAGAGCCCGACAGAGCTCGACAGGGCCCGACAGAGCCCGACAGAGCCCGACAGAGCCCGACAGGGCCCGACAGGGCCCGACAGAGACCGACAGAGCCCGACAGAACCCGACAGAACCCGACAGAGCCCGACAGAGCCCAGTAGAGCCCGACAGAGCCCGACAGAGCCCGACAGAGCCCGACAGGGCCCAGTAGAGCCCGACAGAGCCCGACAGAGCCCGACAGAGCCCGACAGAGCCCGACAGGGCCCGACAGAGCCCGACAGGGCCCGACATATCCAAACAGAGCCCGACAGGGCCCAGTAGAGCCCGACAGAGCCCGACAGAGCCCGACAGAGCCCGACAAAGCCCGACAGGGCCCGACAGGGCCCAGTAGAGCCCGACAGAGCCCGACAGAGCCCGACAGGGCCCTACAGGGCCCGACAGAGCCCGACAGAGCCCAGTAGAGCCCGACAGAGCCCGACAGAGCCCGACAGAGCCCGACAGGGCCCGACAGAGCCCGACAGAGCACGACAGGCCCCAGTAGAGCCCAGTAGAGCCCAACAGAGCCCAGTAGAGCCCGACAGAGCCCGACAGAGCCCGACAGAGCCCGACAGAGCCCAGTAGAGCCCGACAGAGCCCGACAGAGCCCGACAGAGCCCGACAGGGCATAGTAGAGCCCAGTAGAGCCCGACAGAGCCCAGTAGAGCCCGACAGAGCCCGACAGAGCCCGACAGGGCCCGACAGAGCCCGACAGAGCCCAGTAGAACCCGACAGAGCCCGACAGAGCCCGACAGAGCCCGACAGAGCCCAGTAGAGCCCGACAGAGCCCGACAGAGCCCGACAGAGCCCGACAGAGCCTGACAGGGCCCGACAGAGCCCGACAGAGCCCGACAGGGCCCGACAGGGCCCGACAGAGCCCGACAGAGCCCGACAGAGCCCGACAGGGCCCGACAGAGCCCGACAGAACCCGACAGAGCCCGACAGGGCCCGACAGGGCCCGACAGGGCCCGACAGAGCCCGACAGAGCCCGACAGGGCCCAGTAGAGCCCGACAGAGCCCGACAGAGCCTGACAGAGCCCGACAGGGCCCGACAAGGAACAGTAGAGCCCAGTAGAGCCCGACAGAGCCCGACAGAGCCCGACAGAGCGCGACAGAGCCCGGACAGAGCCCGACAGGGCCCGAGAGGGCCCGACAGAGCCGACAGAGACCGACAGAGCCCGACAGAGCCCGACAGAGCCCGACAGAGCCCGACAGAACCCGACAGAGCCCGACAGAGCTCAGTAGAGCCCGACAGAGCCCGACAGGGCCCGACAGGGAACAGTAGAGCCCAGTAGAGCCCCGAACAGAAGCCCGACAGAGCCCCGACAGACCCGACAGGGCCCGACAGAGCCCGACAGGGCCCAGTAGAGCCCGACAGAGCCCGACAGGGCCCGACAGGGCCCGACAGGGCCCAGTAGAGCCCGACAGAGCCCGACAGAGCCCGACAGAGCCCGACAGGGCCCGACAGAGCCCGACAGGGCCCAGTAGAGCCCGACAGAGCCCGACAGAGCCCGACAGGGCCCGACAGAGCCCAGTAGAGCCCAGTAGAACCCGACAGAGCCCAATAGAGCCCGACAGAGCCCGACAGAGCCCGACAGGGCCCGAAAGGGCCCGACAGGGCCCGACAGGGCCCGACAGAACCCGACAGAGCCCAGTAGAGGCCGACAGAGCCCGACAGAGCCCGACAGAGCTCGACAGGGCCCGACAGAGCCCGACAGAGCCTGACAGAGCCCGACAGGGCCCGACAGGGCCCGACAGAGACCGACAGAGCCCGACAGAACCCGACAGAACCCGACAGAGCCCGACAGAGCCCAGTAGAGCCCAACAGAGCCCGACAGAGCCCGACAGAGCCCGACAGGGCCCAGCAGAGCCCGACAGAGCCCGACAGAGCCCGACAGAGCCCGACAGAGCCCGACAGGGCCCGACATATCCAAACAGAGCCCGACAGGGCTCAGTAGATCCCGACAGAGCCCGACAGAGCCCGACAGAGCCCGACAAAGCCCGACAGGGCCCAACAGGGCCCGACAGAGCCCGACAGGGCCCGACAGAGCCCGACAGAGCCCGACAGGGCCCGACAGGGCCCGGTAGAGCCCGACAGGGCCCGCCAGAGCCCGACAGAGCCCGACAGAGCCCGACAGGGCCCGACAGAGCCCGACAGAGCCCAGTAGAGCTCGACAGAGCCCGACAGAGCCGACAGGGCCCGACAGGGCCCGACAGAGCCCGACAGGGCCCGACAGGGCCCGACAGGCCCCGACAGAGCCCGACAGAGCCCGACAGAGCCCGACAGAGCCCGACAGGGCCCAGTAGAGCCCGACAGAGCCCGACAGAGCCCGAAAGAGCCCGACAGGGCCCGACAGAGCCCGACAGAGCCCAGTAGAGCTCGACAGAGCCCGACAGAGCCCGACAGGGCCCGACAGGGCCCGACAGGGCCCAGTAGAGCCCAGTAGAACCCGACAGAGCCCGACAGAGCCCGACAGAGCCCGACAGGGCCCGACAGGGCCCGACAGAGCCCGACAGGGCCCGACAGGGCCCGACAGGGCCCGACAGGTCCCAACAGAGCCCGACAGAGCCCGACAGAGCCCGACAGGGCCCGACAGGGCCCGACAGGGCCCGACAGAACCCGACAGAGCCCAGTAGAGCCCGACAGAGCCCGACAGAGCCCGACAGAGCCCGACAGATCCCGACAGGGCCCAGTAGAGCCCGACAGAGCCCGACAGAGCCCGACAGAGCCCGACAGGGCCCGACAGGGCCCGACAGGGCCCGACAGGGCCCAGTAGAGCCCGACAGAGCCCGACAGAGTCCGACAGAGCCCGACAGGGACCGACAGAGCCCGACAGAGCCCAGTAGAGCTCGACAGAGCCCGACAGAGCCCGACAGGGCCCAGTAGAGCCCAACAGAGCCCGACAGAGCCCGACAGAGCCCGGACAGGGCCCGACAGGGCCCAGTAGAGCCCGACAGAGCCCGACAGAGCCCGACAGGGCCCTACAGGGCCCGACAGAGCCCGACAGAGCCCGACAGAACCCGTCAGAGCCCTACAGAGCCCGACAGAGCCCGACAGAGCCCGACAGAGCCCGACAGGGCCCAGTAGAGCCCGACAGAGCCCGACAGAGCCCGACAGAGCCCGACAGGGCCCGACAGAGCCCGACAGAGCACGACAGGCCCCAGTAGAGCCCAACAGAGCCCAGTAGAGCCCGACAGAGCCCGACAGAGCCCGACAGAGCCCGACAGGGCCCGACAGAGCCCGACAGAGGCCAGTAGAGCCCGACAGAGCCCGACAGAGCCCGACAGAGCCCGACAGGGCCCGACAGAGCCCGACAGAGCCCGACAGAACCCGACAGAGCCCGACAGGGCCCGACAGGGCCCGACAGAGCCCGACAGAGCCCAGTAGAACCCGACAGAGCCCGACAGAGCCCGACAGAGCCCGACAGAGCCCGAGAGGGCCCGACAGAGCCCGACAGAACCCGACAGAGCCCGACAGGGCCCGACAGGGCCCGACAGAGCCCGACAGAGCCCGACAGAGCCCGACAGAGCCCGACAGGGCCCAGTAGAGCCCGACAGAGCCCGACAGAGCCTGACAGAGCCCGACAGGGCCCGACAGGGAACAGTAGAGCCCAGTAGAGCCCGACAGAGCCCGACAGAGCCCGACAGAGCCCGACAGAGCCCGACAGGGCCCGAGAGGGCCCGACAGAGCCCGACAGAGCCCGACAGAACCCGACAGAGCCCGACAGAGCTCAGTAGAGCCCGACAGAGCCCGACAGAGCCCGACAGAGCCCGACAGGGCCCGACAGGGAACAGTAGAGCCCAGTAGAGCCCGACAGAGCCCGACAGAGCCCGACAGGGCCCGACAGAGCCCGACAGGGCCCAGTAGAGCCCGACAGAGCCCGACAGGGCCCGACAGGGCCCGACAGGGCCCAGTAGAGCCCGACAGAGCCCGACAGAGCCCGACAGAGCCCGACAGGGCCCGACAGAGCCCGACAGAGCCCAGTAGAGCTCGACAGAGCCCGACAGAGCCCGACAGGGCCCGACAGGGCCCGACAGGGCCCGACAGGGCCCAGTAGAGCCCGACAGAGCCCGACAGAGCCCGACAGGGCCCGACAGGGTCCGACAGAGCCCGACAGAGCCCGACAGGGCCCGACAGGGCCCGACAGGGCCCGACAGAGACCAGTAGAGCCTGACAGAGCCCGACAGAGCCCGACAGAGCCCGACAGGGCCCGACAGAGCCCGACAGAGCCCGACAGGGCCCGACAGGGAACAGTAGAGCCCAGTAGAGCCCGACAGAGCCCGACAGAGCCCGACAGGGCCCGACAGAGCCCGACAGGGCCCAGTAGAGCCCGACAGAGCCCGACAGGGCCCGACAGGGCCCGACAGGGCCCAGTAGAGCCCGACAGAGCCCGACAGAGCCCGACAGAGCCCGACAGGGCCCGACAGAGCCCGACAGAGCCCAGTAGAGCTCGACAGAGCCCGACAGAGCCCGACAGGGCCCGACAGGGCCCGACAGGGCCCGACAGGGCCCAGTAGAGCCCGACAGAGCCCGACAGAGCCCGACAGGGCCCGACAGGGTCCGACAGGGCCCGACAGGGCCCGACAGGGCCCGACAGAGACCAGTAGAGCCTGACAGAGCCCGACAGAGCCCGACAGAGCCCGACAGGGCCCGACAGAGCCCGACAGAGCCCGACAGAGCCCGACAGAGCCCGACAGGGCCCAGTAGAGCCCAGTAGAACCCGACAGAGCCCAATAGAGCCCGACAGAGCCCGACAGAGCCCGACAGGGCCCGACAGGGCCCGACAGAGCCCGACAGAACCCGACAGAGCCCAGTAGAGCCCGACAGAGCCCGACAGAGCCCGACAGAGCTCGACAGGGCCCGACAGAGCCCGACAGAGCCCGACAGAGCCCGACAGGGCCCGACAGGGCCCGACAGAGACCGACAGAGCCCGACAGAACCCGACAGAACCCGACAGAGCCCGACAGAGCCCAGTAGAGCCCGACAGAGCCCGACAGAGCCCGACAGAGCCCGACAGGGCCCGACAGGGAACAGTAGAGCCCAGTAGAGCCCGACAGAGCCCGACAGAGCCCGACAGAGCCCGACAGGGCCCGACAGAGCCCGACAGAACCGGACAGAGCCCGACAGAGCCCGACAGGGCCCGACAGGGCCCGACAGAGCCCGACAGAACCCGACAGAGTCCGACAGAGCCCAGTAGAGCCCGACAGAGCCCGACAGAACCCGACAGGGCCCGTCAGAGCCCGACAGGGCCCAGTAGAGCCCGACAGAGCCCGACAGAGCCCGACAGAGCCCGACAGGGCCCGACAGGGCCCGACAGGGCCCAGTAGATCCCGACAGAGCCCGACAGAGCCCGACAGAGCCCGACAGGGCCCGACAGGGCCCGACAGAGCCCGACAGGGCCCGACAGAGCCCGACAGAGCCCGACAGAGCCCGACAGGGCCCGACAGAGCCCGACAGAGCCCGACAGGGCCCGACAGAGCCCGACAGAGCCCGACAGAGCCCGACAGGGCCCGACAGGGCCCGACAGAGCCCGACAGGGCCCGACAGAGCCCGACAGAGCCCGACAGAGCCCGACAGAGCCCGACAGGGCCCGACAGAGCCCGACAGAGCCCGACAGAGCCCGACAGGGCCCGACAGGGCCCGACAGAGCCCGACAGGGCCCAGTAGAGCCCGACAGAGCCCGACAGAGTCCGACAGAGCCCGACAGGGCCCGATACAGCCCGACAGGGCCCGACAGAGCCCGACAGAGCCCAGTAGAGCTCGACAGAGCCCGACAGAGCCCAGTAGAGCCCGACAGAGCCCGACAGAGCCCGACAGAGCCCGACAGGGCCCGACAGAGCCCGACAGGGCCCGACAGGCCCCAGTAGAGCCCAGTAGAGCCCGACAGAGCCCAGTAGAGCCCGACAGAGCCCGACAGAGCCCGACAGAGCCCGACAGAGCCCAGTAGAGCCCGACAGAGCCCGACAGAGCCCGACAGAGCCCGACAGAGCCTGACAGGGCCCGACAGAGCCCGACAGAGCCCGACAGGGCCCGACAGGGCCCGACAGAGCCCGACAGAGCCCGACAGGGCCCGACAGAGCCCGACAGAACCCGACAGAGCCCGACAGGGCCCGACAGGGCCCGACAGGGCCCGACAGAGCCCGACAGAGCCCGACAGGGCCTAGTAGAGCCCAGTAGAGCCCGACAGAGCCCAGTAGAGCCCGACAGAGCCCGACAGAGCCCGACAGGGCCCGACAGAGCCCAACAGAGCCCGACAGGGCCCGACAGAGCCCGACAGGGCCCAGTAGAGCCCGACAGAGCCCGACAGAGTCCGACAGAGCCCGACAGGGCCCGATACAGCCCGACAGGGCCCGACAGAGCCCGACAGAGCCCAGTAGAGCTCGACAGAGCCCGACAGAGCCCAGTAGAGCCCGACAGAGCCCGACAGAGCCCGACAGAGCCCGACAGGGCCCGACAGAGCCCGACAGGGCCCGACAGGCCCCAGTAGAGCCCAGTAGAGCCCGACAGAGCCCAGTAGAGCCCGACAGAGCCCGACAGAGCCCGACAGAGCCCGACAGAGCCCAGTAGAGCCCGACAGAGCCCGACAGAGCCCGACAGAGCCCGACAGAGCCTGACAGGGCCCGACAGAGCCCGACAGAGCCCGACAGGGCCCGACAGGGCCCGACAGAGCCCGACAGAGCCCGACAGAGCCCGACAGGGCCCGACAGAGCCCGACAGAACCCGACAGAGCCCGACAGGGCCCGACAGGGCCCGACAGGGCCCGACAGAGCCCGACAGAGCCCGACAGGGCCCAGTAGAGCCCGACAGAGCCCGACAGAGCCTGACAGAGCCCGACAGGGCCCGACAAGGAACAGTAGAGCCCAGTAGAGCCCGACAGAGCCCGACAGAGCCCGACAGAGCGCGACAGAGCCCGACAGAGCCCGACAGGGCCCGAGAGGGCCCGACAGAGCCCGACAGAGACCGACAGAGCCCGACAGAGCCCGACAGAGCCCGACAGAGCCCGACAGAACCCGACAGAGCCCGACAGAGCTCAGTAGAGCCCGACAGAGCCCGACAGGGCCCGACAGGGAACAGTAGAGCCCAGTAGAGCCCGACAGAGCCCGACAGAGCCCGACAGAGCCCGACAGGGCCCGACAGAGCCCGACAGGGCCC
>NW_027017024.1:0-51997 GCF_036013445.1 Caloenas nicobarica
GTCGGGCCCTGTCGGGCTCTGTCGGGCCCTGTCGGGCCCTGTCGGGCTCTGTCGGGCTCTGTCAGGCTCTGTCGGGCTCTGTCGGGCTCTGTCGGGCTCTACTGGGCCCTGTCGGGCTCTGTCGGGCCCTGTCGGGCTCTACTGGGCTCTACTGGGCTCTGTCGGGCTCTTTCGGGCTCTACTGGGCCCTGTCGGGCCCTGTCGGGCTCTGTCGGGCTCTGTCGGGCTCTGTCGGGCTCTGTCGGGCTCTACTGGGCTCTACTGGGCTCTGTCGGGCTCTGTCGGGCTCTACTGGGCCCTGTCGGGCCCTGTCGGGCTCTATCGGGCTCTGTCGGGCTCTACTGGGCCCTGTCGGGCTCTGTCGGGCCCTGTCGGGCTCTGTCGGGCTCTGTCGGGCTCTACTGGGCCCTGTCGGGCCCTGTCGGGCTCTGTCGGGCCCTGTCGGGCCCTGTCGGGCTCTGTCGGGCTCTGTCAGGCTCTGTCGGGCTCTGTCGGGCTCTGTCGGGCTCTACTGGGCCCTGTCGGGCTCTGTCGGGCCCTGTCGGGCCCTGTCGGGCTCTGTCAGGCTCTGTCGGGCTCTGTCGGGCTCTAATGGGCCCTGTCGGGCCCTGTCGGGCTCTACTGGGCTCTACTGGGCTCTGTCGGGCTCTTTCGGGCTCTACTGGGCCCTGTCGGGCCCTGTCGGGCCCTGTCGGGCCCTGTCGGGCTCTGTCGGGCTCTGTCGGGCCCTGTCGGGCTCTGTCGGGCTCTGTAGGGCTCTATTGGGCTCTACTGGGCTCTGTCGGGCTCTGACGGGCTCTACTGGGCCCTGTCGGGCCCTGTCGGGCCCTGTCGGGCTCTATCGGGCTCTGTCGGGCTCTACTGGGCCCTGTCGGGCTCTGTCGGGCCCTTTCGGGCTCTGTTGGGCTCTGTCGGGCTCTACTGGGCTCTGTCGGGCCCTGTCGGGCTCTGTCGGGCCCTGTCGGGCTCTGTCGGGCTCTGTCGGGCTCTGTCGGGCTCTACTGGGCTCTGTCGGGCTCTGTCGGGCTCTGTCGGGCTCTACTGGGACCTGTCGGGCTCTGTCGGGCTCTGTCGGGCCCTGTCGGGCTCTGTCGGGCCCTGTCGGACCCTGTCGGGCCCTGTCGGGCTCTGTCGGGCTCTGTCGGGCTCTGTCGGGCTCTGTCGGGCTCTGTCGGGCTCTACTGGGCCCTGTCGGGCTCTGTCGGGCTCTGTCGGGCCCTGTTGGGCTCTGTCGGGCTCTACTGGGCCCTGTCGGGACCTGTCGGGCTCTGTCGGGCCCTGTCGGGCTCTGTCGGACTCTGTCGGGCTCTACTGGGCCCTGTCGGGCGCTGTCGGGCTCTGTCGGGCTCTGTCGGGCCCTGTCGGGCTCTGTCGGGCTCTACTGGGCCCTGTCGGGTTCTGTCGGGCTCTGTCGGGCTCTGTCGGTCTCTACTGGGCCCTGTCGGGCTCTGTCGGGCCCTGTCGGGCCCTGTCGGGCCCTGTCGGGCTCTGTCGGGCTCTGTCGGGCTCTGTCGGGCTGTGTCGGGCTCTGTCGGGCTCTACTGGGCTCTACTGGGCTCTGTCGGGCTCTGTCGGGCCCTGTCGGGCTCTGTCGGGCTCTGTCGGGCCCTGTCGGGCTCTGTCGGGCTCTGTCGGGCTCTGTCGGGCTCTACTGGGCCCTGTCGGGCCCTGTCGGGCCCTGTCGGGCTCTGTCGGGCTCTGTCGGGCTCTGTCGGGCTCTACTGGGCTCTGTCGGGCCCTGTCGGGCCCTGTCGGGCTCTGTCGGGCCCTGTCGGGCTCTGTCGGGCTCTGTCGGGCTCTGTCGGGCTCTACTGGGCCCTGTCGGGCCCTGTCGGGCCCTGTCGGGCTCTGTCGGGCTCTGTCGGGCTCTGTCGGGCTCTACTGGGCTCTGTCGGGCCCTGTCGGGCCCTGTCGGGCTCTGTCGGGCCCTGTCGGGCCCTGTCGGGCTCTGTCGGGCTCTGTCGGGCTCTACTGGGCTCTGTCGGGCTCTGTCGGGCTCTGTCGGGCTCTGTCGGGCTCTACTGGGCCCTGTCGGGCTCTGTCGGGCTCTGTCGGGCTCTGTCGGGCCCTGTTGGGCTCTGTCGGGCTCTGTCGGGCTCTGTCGGGCTCTGTCGGGCTCTACTGGGCTCTGTCGGGCTCTGTCGGGCTCTGTCGGGCTCTGTCGGGCTCTACTGGGCTTTGTCGGGCTCTTTCGGGCTCTGTGGGGCCCTGTAGGGCTCTGTCGGGCTCTGTCGGGCCCTGTCGGGCTCTGTCGGGCCCTGTCGGGCCCTGTCGGGCCCTGTCGGGCTCTGTCGGGCCCTGTCGGGCTCTGTCGGGCTCTGTCGGGCTCTACTGGGCCCTGTCGGGCTCTGTCGGGCTCTGTCGGGCCCTGTCGGGCTCTGTCGGGCTCTGTCGGGCCCTGTCGGGCTCTGTCGGGCTCTACTGGGCCCTGTCGGGCTCTGTCGGGCTCTGTCGGGCTCTGTCGGGCCCTGTCGGGCTCTGTCGGGCTCTGTCGGGCTCTGTCGGGCTCTGTCGGGCTCTACTGGGCTCTGTCGGGCTCTGTCGGGCTCTGTCGGGCTCTGTCGGGCTCTGTCGGGCCCTGTCGGGCTCTGTCGGGCTCTACTGGGCCCTGTCGGGTTCTGTCGGGCTCTGTCGGGCCCTGTCGGGCTCTACTGGGCCCTGTCGGGCTCTGTCGGGCCCTGTCGGGCTCTGTCGGGCCCTGTCGGGCCCTGTCGGGCTCTGTCGGGCTCTGTCGGGCTCTGTCGGGCTCTGTCGGGATCTACTGGGCCCTGTCGGGCCCTGT
Organism: Caloenas nicobarica; assembly: GCF_036013445.1. Classification (NCBI taxonomy): domain Eukaryota; kingdom Metazoa; phylum Chordata; class Aves; order Columbiformes; family Columbidae; genus Caloenas; species Caloenas nicobarica. Next base: position 2,783 of record NW_027017024.1, read on the forward strand.
CGGGCTCTGTCGGGCTCTGTCGGGCTCTTTCGGGCTCTACTGGGCCCTGTCGGGCCCTGTCGGGCTCTGTCGTACCCTGTCGGGCCCTGTCGGGCACTGTCGGGCCCTGTCGGGCTCTGTCGGGCTCTGTCGGGCTCTGTCGGGCCCTGTCGGGCTCTGTCGGGCTCTGTCGGGCTCTGTCGGGCTCTACTGGGCCCTGTCGGGCCCTGTCGGGCCCTGTCGGGCTCTGTCGGGCTCTGTCGGGCTCTGTCGGGCTCTACTGGGCCCTGTCGGGCCCTGTCGGGCCCTGTCGGGCTCTGTCGGGCTCTGTCGGGCTCTGTCGGGCTCTGTCGGGCTCTACTGGGCCCTGTCGGGCTCTGTCGGGCCCTGTCGGGCCCTGTCGGGCTCTGTCGGGCTCTGTCGGGCTCTGTCGGGCTCTGTCGGGCTCTACTGGGCCCTGTCGGGCTCTACTGGGCCCTGTCGGGCTCTACTGGGCTCTGTCGAGCTCTGTCGGGCTCTGTCGGGCTCTACTGGGCCCTGTCGGGCCCTGTCGGTCCCTGTCGGGCTCTGTCGGGCTCTGTCGGGCTCTGTCGGGCTCTACTGGGCTCTGTCGGGCCCTGTCGGGCTCTGTCGGGCTCTGTCGGGCCCTGTCGGGCTCTGTCGGGCTCTGTCGGGCCCTGTCGGGCTCTGTCGGGCCCTGTCGGGCCCTGTCGGGCTCTGTCGGGCTCTGTCGGGCCCTGTCGGGCTCTGTCGGGCTCTGTCGGGCTCTGTCGGGCTCTACTGGGCCCTGTCGGGCTCTGTCGGGCTCTGTCGGGCTCTGTCGGGCCCTGTCGGGCTCTGTCGGGCTCTACTGGGCCCTGTCGGGCCCTGTCGGGCCCTGTCGGGCTCTGTCGGGCTCTGTCGGGCTCTGTCGGGCTCTACTGGGCTCTACTGGGCTCTGTCGGGCTCTACTGGGCCCTGTCGGGCTCTGTCGGGCTCTGTCGGGCCCTGTCGGGCTCTGTCGGGCTCTGTCGTGCCCTGTCGTGCCCTGTCGGGCTCTGTCGGGCTCTGTCGGGCCCTGTCGGGCTCTATCGGGCCCTGTCGGGCCCTGTCGGGCTCTGTCGGGCTCTGTCGGGCTCTGTCGGGCCCTGTCGGGCTCTGTCGGGCTCTGTCGGGCTCTATCGGGCTCTACTGGGCCCTGTCGGGCCCTGTCGGGCCCTGTCGGGCCCTGTCGGGCTCTGTCGGGCTCTGTCGGGCTCTACTGGGCCCTGTCGGGCTCTGTCGGACTCTGTCGGGCCCTGTCGGGCCCTGTCGGGCTCTGTCGGGCTCTGTCGGGCTCTGTCGGGCTCTAATGGGCCCTGTCGGGCCCTGTCGGGCCCTGTCGGGCTCTACTGGGCTCTACTGGGCTCTGTCGGGCTCTTTCGGGCTCTACTGGGCCCTGTCGGGCTCTGTCGGGCCCTGTCGGGCTCTGTCGGGCTCTGTCGGGCTCTACTGGGCCCTGTCGGGCTCTGTCGGGCCCTGTCGGGCTCTGTCGGGCTCTGTCGGGCCCTGTCGGGCCCTGTCGGGCTCTGTCGGGCAATGTCGGGCCCTGTCGGGCTCTGTCGGGCTCTACTGGGCTCTGTCGGGCTCTGTCGGGCTCTGTCGGGCTCTGTCAGGCTCTGTCGGGCTCTGTCGGGCTCTGTCGGGCTCTACTGGGCCCTGTCGGGCTCTGTCGGGCCCTGTCGGGCCCTGTCGGGCTCTGCCAGGCTCTGTCGGGCTCTGTCGGGCTCTAATGGGCCCTGTCGGGCCCTGTCGGGCTCTACTGGGCTCTACTGGGCTCTGTCGGGCTCTTTCGGGCTCTACTGGGCCCTGTCGGGCCCTGTCGGGCCCTGTCGGGCCCTGTCGGGCTCTGTCGGGCTCTGTCGGGCCCTGTCGGGCTCTGTCGGGCCCTGTCGGGCTCTGTCGGGCTCTGTCGGGCTCTATTGGGCTCTACTGGGCTCTGTCGGGCTCTGTCGGGCTCTACTGGGCCCTGTCGGGCCCTGTCGGGCCCTGTCGGGCTCTATCGGGCTCTGTCGGGCTCTACTGGGCCCTGTCGGGCTCTGTCGGGCCCTTTCGGGCTCTGTTGGGCTCTGTCGGGCTCTACTGGGCCCTGTCGGGCCCTGTCGGGCTCTGTCGGGCCCTGTCGGGCCCTGTCGGGCTCTGTCGGGCTCTGTCGGGCTCTGTCGGGCTCTACTGGGCTCTGTCGGGCTCTGTCGGGCTCTGTCGGGCTCTACTGGGACCTGTCGGGCTCTGTCGGGCTCTGTCGGGCCCTGTCGGGCTCTGTCGGGCTCTGTCGGGCCCTGTCGGGCTCTGTCGGGCCCTGTCGGACCCTGTCGGGCCCTGTCGGGCTCTGTCGGGCTCTGTCGGGCTCTGTCGGGCTCTGTCGGGCTCTACTGGGCCCTGTCGGGCTCTGTCGGGCTCTGTCGGGCCCTGTTGGGCTCTGTCGGGCTCTACTGGGCCCTGTCGGGCCCTATCGGGCTCTGTCGGGCTCTGTCGGGCCCTGTCGGGCTCTGTCGGACTCTGTCGGGCTCTACTGGGCCCTGTCGGGCGCTGTCGGGCTCTGTCGGGCTCTGTCGGGCCCTGTCGGGCTCTGTCGGGCTCTACTGGGCCCTGTCGGGTTCTGTCGGGCTCTGTCGGGCTCTGTCGGTCTCTACTGGGCCCTGTCGGGCCCTGTCGGGCCCTGTCGGGCCCTGTCGGGCTCTGTCGGGCTGTGTCGGGCTGTGTCGGGCTCTGTCGGGCTCTACTGGGCTCTACTGGGCTCTGTCGGGCTCTGTCGGGCCCTGTCGGGCTCTGTCGGGCTCTGTCGGGCCCTGTCGGGCTCTGTCGGGCTCTGTCGGGCTCTGTCGGGCTCTACTGGGCCCTGTCGGGCCCTGTCGGGCCCTGTCGGGCTCTGTCGGGCTCTGTCGGGCTCTGTCGGGCTCTACTGGGCCCTGTCGGGCCCTGTCGGGCCCTGTCGGGCCCTGTCGGGCCCTGTCGGGCTCTGTCGGGCTCTGTCGGGCTCTGTCGGGCTCTACTGGGCCCTGTCGGGCCCTGTCGGGCCCTGTCGGGCTCTGTCGGGCTCTGTCGGGCTCTGTCGGGCTCTACTGGGCTCTGTCGGGCCCTGTCGGGCCCTGTCGGGCCCTGTCGGGCTCTGTCGGGCCCTGTCGGGCCCTGTCGGGCTCTGTCGGGCTCTGTCGGGCTCTACTGGGCTCTGTCGGGCTCTGTCGGGCTCTGTCGGGCTCTGTCGGGCTCTACTGGGCCCTGTCGGGCCCTGTCGGGCTCTGTCGGGCTCTGTCGGGCCCTGTCGGGCTCTGTCGGGCTCTGTCGGGCTCTGTCGGGCTCTACTGGGCTCTACTGGGCTCTGTCGGGCTCTGTCGGGCTCTACTGGGCCCTGTCGGGCCCTGTCGGGCTCTATCGGGCTCTGTCGGGCTCTACTGGGCCCTGTCGGGCTCTGTCGGGCCCTGTCGGGCTCTGTCGGGCTCTGTCGGGCCCTGTCGGGCCCTGTCGGGCTCTGTCGGGCCCTGTCGGGCCCTGTCGGGCTCTGTCGGGCTCTACTGGGCTCTGTCGGGCTCTGTCGGGCTCTGTCGGGCTCTACTGGGCCCTGTCGGGCCCTGTCGGGCTATGTCGGGCCCTGTCGGGCCCTGTCGGGCTCTGTCGGGCTCTGTCAGGCTCTGTCGGGCTCTGTCGGGCTCTGTCGGGCTCTACTGGGCCCTGTCGGGCTCTGTCGGGCCCTGTCGGGCCCTGTCGGGCTCTGCCAGGCTCTGTCGGGCTCTGTCGGGCTCTAATGGGCCCTGTCGGGCCCTGTCGGGCTCTACTGGGCTCTACTGGGCTCTGTCGGGCTCTTTCGGGCTCTACTGGGCCCTGTCGGGCCCTGTCGGGCCCTGTCGGGCTCTGTCGGGCTCTGTCGGGCCCTGTCGGGCTCTGTCGGGCCCTGTCGGGCTCTGTCGGGCTCTGTCGGGCTCTATTGGGCTCTACTGGGCTCTGTCGGGCTCTGTCGGGCTCTACTGGGCCCTGTCGGGCCCTGTCGGGCCCTGTCGGGCTCTATCGGGCTCTGTCGGGCTCTACTGGGCCCTGTCGGGCTCTGTCGGGCCCTTTCGGGCTCTGTTGGGCTCTGTCGGGCTCTACTGGGCCCTGTCGGGCCCTGTCGGGCTCTGTCGGGCCCTGTCGGGCTCTGTCGGGCTCTGTCGGGCTCTGTCGGGCTCTGTCGGGCTCTACTGGGCTCTGTCGGGCTCTGTCGGGCTCTGTCGGGCTCTACTGGGACCTGTCGGGCTCTGTCGGGCTCTGTCGGGCCCTGTCGGGCTCTGTCGGGCTCTGTCGGGCCCTGTCGGGCTCTGTCGGGCCCTGTCGGAACCTGTCGGGCCCTGTCGGGCTCTGTCGGGCTCTGTCGGGCTCTGTCGGGCTCTGTCGGGCTCTGTCGGGCTCTACTGGGCCCTGTCGGGCTCTGTCGGGCTCTGTCGGGCCCTGTTGGGCTCTGTCGGGCTCTACTGGGCCCTGTCGGGCCCTATCGGGCTCTGTCGGGCTCTGTCGGGCCCTGTCGGGCTCTGTCGGACTCTGTCGGGCTCTACTGGGCCCTGTCGGGCGCTGTCGGGCTCTGTCGGGCTCTGTCGGGCCCTGTCGGGCTCTGTCGGGCTCTACTGGGCCCTGTCGGGTTCTGTCGGGCTCTGTCGGGCTCTGTCGGTCTCTACTGGGCCCTGTCGGGCCCTGTCGGGCCCTGTCGGGCCCTGTCGGGCTCTGTCGGGCTGTGTCGGGCTGTGTCGGGCTCTGTCGGGCTCTACTGGGCTCTACTGGGCTCTGCCGGGCTCTGTCGGGCCCTGTCGGGCTCTGTCGGGCTCTGTCGGGCCCTGTCGGGCTCTGTCGGGCTCTGTCGGGCTCTGTCGGGCTCTGTCGGGCTCTACTGGGCCCTGTCGGGCCCTGTCGGGCTCTGTCGGGCTCTGTCGGGCTCTGTCGGGCTCTACTGGGCCCTGTCGGGCCCTGTCGGGCCCTGTCGGACCCTGTCGGGCTCTGTCGGGCTCTGTCGGGCTCTGTCGGGCTCTACTGGGCCCTGTCGGGCCCTGTCGGGCCCTGTCGGGCTCTGTCGGGCTCTGTCGGGCTCTGTCGGGCTCTACTGGGCTCTGTCGGGCCCTGTCGGGCCCTGTCGGGCCCTGTCGGGCTCTGTCGGGCCCTGTCGGGCCCTGTCGGGCTCTGTCGGGCTCTGTCGGGCTCTACTGGGCTCTGTCGGGCTCTGTCGGGCTCTGTCGGGCTCTGTCGGGCTCTACTGGGCCCTGTCGGGCTCTGTCGGGCTCTGTCGGGCCCTGTCGGGCTCTGTCGGGCTCTGTCGGGCTCTGTCGGGCTCTGTCGGGCTCTACTGGGCTCTGTCGGGCTCTGTCGGGCTCTGTCGGGCTCTGTCGGGCTCTACTGGGCCCTGTCGGGCTCTTTCGGGCTCTGTGGGGCCCTGTAGGGCTCTGTCGGGCTCTGTCGGGCCCTGTCGGGCTCTGTCGGGCCCTGTCGGGCCCTGTCGGGCTCTGTCGGGCTCTGTCGGGCTCTGTCGGGCTCTACTGGGCCCTGTCGGGCTCTGTCGGGCCCTGTCGGGCCCTGTCGGGCTCTGTCGGGCTCTGTCGGGCTCTGTCGGGCTCTGTCGGGCTCTACTGGGCCCTGTCGGGCTCTGTCGGGCTCTGTCGGGCTCTGTCGGGCTCTACTGGGCTCTACTGGGCTCTGTCGGGCTCTACTGGGCCCTGTCGGGTCCTGTCGGGCTCTGTCGGGCCCTGTCGGTCCCTGTCGGGCCCTGTCGGGCCCTGTCGGGCTCTGTCGGGCTCTGTCGGGCTCTACTGGGCCCTGTCGGGCCCTGTCGGGCTCTGTCGGGCCCTGTCGGGCCCTGTCGGGCTCTGTCGGGCTCTGTCGGGCCCTGTCGGGCTCTGTCGGGCTCTGTCGGGCTCTACTGGGCTCTACTGGGCTCTGTCGGGCTCTACTGGGCTCTGTCGGGCCCTGTCGGGCCCTGACGGGCTCTGTCGGGCTCTACTGGGCTCTGTCGGGCTCTGTCGGGCCCTGTCGGGCTCTGTCGGGCTCTGTCGGGCTCTACTGGGCTCTGTCGGGCTCTGTCGGGCTTTGTCGGGCTCTACTGGGCCCTGTCGGGCTCTGTTGGGCCCTGTCGGGCTCTGTCGGGCTCTGTCGGGCCCTGTCGGGGTCTGTCGTTCTCTGTCGGGCTCTGTCGGGCTCTACTGGGCTCTGTCGGGCTCTACTGGGCCCTGTCGGGCTCTGTCGGGCTCTGTCGGGCTCTGTCGGGCCCTGTCGGGCTCTGTCGGGCTCTGTCGGGCCCTGTCGGGACCTGTCGGGACCTGTCGGGCTCTGTCGGTCCCTGTCGGGCTCTGTCGGGCTCTGTCGGGCTCTGTCGGGCTCTGTCGGGCCCTGTCGGGCTCTGTCGGGCTCTGTCGGGCTCTGTGGGGCCCTGTCGGGCTCTGTCGGGCCCTGTCGGGCTCTGTCGGGCTCTGTCGGGCTCTATCGGGCTCTACTGGGCCCTGTCGGGCCCTGTCGGGCCCTGTCGGGCTCTGTCGGGCTCTGTGGGGCCCTGTCGGGCTCTGTCGGGCCCTGTCGGGCTCTGTCGGGCTCTGTCGGGCTCTATCGGGCTCTACTGGGCCCTGTCGGGCCCTGTCGGGCTCTGTCGGGCTCTGTCGGGCCCTGTCGGGCTCTGTCGGGCCCTGTCGGGCTCTGTCGGGCTCTGTCGGGCTCTGTCGGGCTCTACTGGGCTCTACTGGGCTCTGTCGGGCTCTACTGGGCCCTGTCGGGCTCTGTCGGGCTCTGTCGGGCCCTGTCGGGCTCTGTCGGGCTCTGTCGTGCCCTGTCGTGCCCTGTCGGGCCCTGTCGGGCTCTGTCGGGCCCTGTCGGGCTCTATCGGGCCCTGTCGGGCCCTGTCGGGCCCTGTCAGGCCCTGTCGGGCTCTGTCGGGCCCTGTCGGGCTCTGTCGGGCTCTGTCGGGCTCTATCGGGCTCTACTGGGCCCTGTCGGGCCCTGTCGGGCCCTGTCGGGCTCTGTCGGGCTCTGTCGGGCTCTACTGGGCCCTGTCGGGCTCTGTCGGACTCTGTCGGGCCCTGTCGGGCCCTGTCGGGCTCTGTCAGGCTCTGTCGGGCTCTGTCGGGCTCTAATGGGCCCTGTCGGGCCCTGTCGGGCCCTGTCGGGCTCTACTGGGCTCTACTGGGCTCTGTCGGGCTCTTTCGGGCTCTACTGGGCCCTGTCGGGCCCTGTCGGGCTCTGTCGGGCTCTGTCGGGCCCTGTCGGGCTCTGTCGGGCTCTGTCGGGCTCTGTCGGGCTCTGTCGGGCTCTACTGGGCTCTACTGGGCTCTGTCGGGCTCTGTCGGGCTCTACTGGGCCCTGTCGGGCCCTGTCGGGCTCTATCGGGCTCTGTCGGGCTCTACTGGGCCCTGTCGGGCTCTGTCGGGCCCTGTCGGGCTCTGTCGGGCTCTGTCGGGCCCTGTTCGGCCCTGTCGGGCTCTGTCGGGCCCTGTCGGGCTCTGTCGGGCTCTGTCGGGCTCTACTGGGCTCTGTCGGGCTCTGTCGGGCTCTGTCGGGTTCTACTGGGCCCTGTCGGGCTCTGTCGGGCCCTGTCGGGCCCTGTCGGGCCCTGTCGGGCTCTGTCGGGCTCTGTCAGGCTCTGTCGGGCTCTGTCGGGCTCTGTCGGGCTCTACTGGGCCCTGTCGGGCTCTGTCGGGCCCTGTCGGGCCCTGTCGGGCTCTGTCAGGCTCTGTCGGGCTCTGTCGGGCTCTAATGGGCCCTGTCGGGCCATGTCGGGCTCTACTGGGCTCTACTGGGCTCTGTCGGGCTCTTTCGGGCTCTACTGGGCCCTGTCGGGCCCTGTCGGGCTCTGTCGGGCTCTGTCGGGCTCTGTCGGGCCCTGTCGGGCTCTGTCGGGCTCTGTCGGGCTCTATTGGGCTCTACTGGGCTCTGTCGGGCTCTGTCGGGCTCTACTGGGCCCTGTCGGGCCCTGTCGGGCCCTGTCGGGCTCTATCGGGCTCTGTCGGGCTCTACTGGGCCCTGTCGGGCTCTGTCGGGCCCTTTCGGGCTCTGTTGGGCTCTGTCGGGCTCTACTGGGCTCTGTCGGGCCCTGTCGGGCTCTGTCGGGCCCTGTCGGGCCCTGTCGGGCTCTGTCGGGCTCTGTCGGGCTCTGTCGGGCTCTACTGGGCTCTGTCGGGCTCTGTCGGGCTCTGTCGGGCTCTACTGGGACCTGTCGGGCTCTGTCGGGCTCTGTCGGGCCCTGTCGGGCTCTGTCGGGCTCTGTCGGGCCCTGTCGGGCTCTGTCGGGCCCTGTCGGACCCTGTCGGGCCCTGTCGGGCTCTGTCGGGCTCTGTCGGGCTCTGTCGGGCTCTGTCGGGCTCTGTCGGGCTCTACTGGGCCCTGTCGGGCTCTGTCGGGCTCTGTCGGGCCCTGTTGGGCTCTGTCGGGCTCTACTGGGCCCTGTCGGGCCCTGTCGGGCTCTGTCGGGCTCTGTCGGGCTCTGTCGGGCTCTGTCGGACTCTGTCGGGCTCTACTGGGCCCTGTCGGGCGCTGTCGGGCTCTGTCGGGCTCTGTCGGGCCCTGTCGGGCTCTGTCGGGCTCTACTGGGCCCTGTCGGGTTCTGTCGGGCTCTGTCGGGCTCTGTCGGTCTCTACTGGGCCCTGTCGGGCTCTGTCGGGCTCTGTCGGGCCCTGTCGGGCCCTGTCGGGCCCTGTCGGGCTCTGTCGGGCTCTGTCGGGCTGTGTCGGGCTCTGTCGGGCTCTACTGGGCTCTACTGGGCTCTGTCGGGCTCTGTCGGGCCCTGTCGGGCTCTGTCGGGCTCTGTCGGGCCCTGTCGGGCTCTGTCGGGCTCTGTCGGGCTCTGTCGGGCTCTGTCGGGCTCTACTGGGCCCTGTCGGGCCCTGTCGGGCCCTGTCGGGCTCTGTCGGGCTCTGTCGGGCTCTGTCGGGCTCTACTGGGCTCTGTCGGGCCCTGTCGGGCCCTGTCGGGTCCTGTCGGGCTCTGTCGGGCCCTGTCGGGCTCTGTCGGGCTCTGTCGGGCTCTGTCGGGCTCTACTGGACCCTGTCGGGCCCTGTCGGGCTCTGTCGGGCTCTGTCGGGCTCTGTCGGGCTCTGTCGGGCTCTACTGGGCTCTGTCGGGCCCTGTCGGGCCCTGTCGGGCCCTGTCGGGCTCTGTCGGGCCCTGTCGGGCCCTGTCGGGCTCTGTCGGGCTCTGTCGGGCTCTACTGGGCCCTGTCGGGCCCTGTCGGGCCCTGTCGGGCTCTGTCGGGCTCTGTCGGGCTCTGTCGGGCTCTACTGGGCCCTGTCGGGCTCTACTGGGCCCTGTCGGGCTCTACTGGGCCCTGTCGGGCCCTGTCGGGCCCTGTCGGGCTCTGTCGGGCTCTGTCGGGCTCTGTCGGGCTCTACTGGGCCCTGTCGGGCTCTACTGGGCTCTGTCGGGCTCTGTCGGGCTCTGTCGGGCTCTACTGGGCCCTGTCGGGCCCTGTCGTGCCCTGTCGGGCTCTGTCGGGCTCTGTCGGGCTCTGTCGGGCTCTACTGGGCTCTGTCGGGCCCTGTCGGGCTCTGTCGGGCTCTGTCGGGCTCTGTCGGGCCCTGTCGGGCTCTGTCGGGCCCTGTCGGGCCCTGTCGGGCTCTGTCGGGCTCTGTCGGGCCCTGTCGGGCTCTGTCGGGCTCTGTCGGGCTCTGTCGGGCTCTGTCGGGCTCTACTGGGCTCTGTCGGGCTCTGTCGGGCTCTGTCGGGCTCTGTCGTGCCCTGTCGGGCTCTGTCGGGCTCTACTGGGCCCTGTCGGGCCCTGTCGGGCTCTGTCGGGCTCTGTCGGGCTCTACTGGGCTCTACTGGGCTCTGTCGGGCTCTACTGGGCCCTGTCGGGCTCTGTCGGGCTCTGTCGGGCCCTGTCGGGCTCTGTCGGGCTCTGTCGAGCCCTGTCGTGCCCTGTCGGGCTCTGTCGGGCTCTGTCGGGCCCTGTCGGGCTCTATCGGGCCCTGTCGGGCCCTGTCGGGCCCTGTCGGGCCCTGTCGGGCTCTGTCGGGCCCTGTCGGGCTCTGTCGGGCTCTGTCAAGCTCTATCGGGCTCTACTGGGCCCTGTCGGGCCCTGTCGGGCCCTGTCGGGCCCTGTCGGGCTCTGTCGGGCTCTGTCGGGCTCTACTGGGCCCTGTCGGGCTCTGTCGGACTCTGTCGGGCCCTGTCGGGCCCTGTCGGGCTCTGTCAGGCTCTGTCGGGCTCTGTCGGGCTCTAATGGGCCCTGTCGGGCCCTGTCGGGCCCTGTCGGGCTCTACTGGGCTCTACTGGGCTCTGTCGGGCTCTTTCGGGCTCTACTGGGCCCTGTCGGGCCCTGTCGGGCTCTGTCGGGCCCTGTCGGGCTCTACTGGGCCCTGTCGGGCTCTGTCGGACTCTGTCGGGCCCTGTCGGGCCCTGTCGGGCTCTGTCAGGCTCTGTCGGGCTCTGTCGGGCTCTAATGGGCCCTGTCGGGCCCTGTCGGGCCCTGTCGGGCTCTACTGGGCTCTACTGGGCTCTGTCGGGCTCTTTCGGGCTCTACTGGGCCCTGTCGGGCTCTGTCGGGCTCTGTCGGGCTCTGTCGGGCCCTGTCGGGCCCTGTCGGGCTCTGTCGGGCCCTGTCGGGCCCTGTCGGGCTCTGTCGGGCTCTGTCGGGCTCTACTGGGCTCTGTCGGGCTCTGTCGGGCTCTGTCGGGCTCTACTGGGCCCTGTCGGGCCCTGTCGGGCTCTGTCGGGCCCTGTCGGGCCCTGTCGGGCTCTGTCGGGCTCTGTCAGGCTCTGTCGGGCTCTGTCGGGCTCTGTCGGGCTCTACTGGGCCCTGTCGGGCTCTGTCGGGCCCTGTCGGGCCCTGTCGGGCTCTGCCAGGCTCTGTCGGGCTCTGTCGGGCTCTAATGGGCCCTGTCGGGCCCTGTCGGGCTCTACTGGGCTCTACTGGGCTCTGTCGGGCTCTTTCGGGCCCTACTGGGCCCTGTCGGGCCCTGTCGGGCTCTGTCGGGCTCTGTCGGGCTCTGTCGGGCCCTGTCGGGCTCTGTCGGGCCCTGTCGGGCTCTGTCGGGCTCTATTGGGCTCTACTGGGCTCTGTCGGGCTCTGTCGGGCTCTACTGGGCCCTGACGGGCCCTGTCGGGCCCTGTCGGGCTCTATCGGGCTCTGTCGGGCTCTACTGGGCCCTGTCGGGCTTTGTCGGGCCCTTTCGGGCTCTGTTGGGCTCTGTCGGGCTCTACTGGGCTCTGTCGGGCCCTGTCGGGCTCTGTCGGGCCCTGTCGGGCCCTGTCGGGCTCTGTCGGGCTCTGTCGGGCTCTGTCGGGCTCTACTGGGCTCTGTCGGGCTCTGTCGGGCTCTGTCGGGCCCTGTCGGGCTCTGTCGGGCCCTGTCGGGCCCTGTCGGGCTCTGTCGGGCCCTGTCGGACCCTGTCGGGCCCTGTCGGGCTCTGTCGGGCTCTGTCGGGCTCTGTCGGGCTCTACTGGGCCCTGTCGGGCTCTGTCGGGCTCTGTCGGGCCCTGTTGGGCTCTGTCGGGCTCTACTGGGCCCTGTCGGGCGCTGTCGGGCTCTGTCGGGCTCTGTCGGGCCCTGTCGGGCTCTGTCGGACTCTGTCGGGCTCTACTGGGCCCTGTCGGGCGCTGTCGGGCTCTGTCGGGCTCTGTCGGGCCCTGTCGGGCTCTGTCGGGCTCTACTGGGCCCTGTCGGGTTCTGTCGGGCTCTGTCGGGCTCTGTCGGTCTCTACTGGGCCCTGTCGGGCTCTGTCGGGCCCTGTCGGGCCCTGTCGGGCCCTGTCGGGCCCTGTCGGGCTCTGTCGGGCCCTGTCGGGCCCTGTCGGGCCCTGTCGGGCTCTGTCGGGCTCTGTCGGGCTCTGTCGGGCTCTGTCGGGCTCTACTGGGCTCTGTCGGGCTCTGTCGGGCTCTGTCGGGCCCTGTCGGGCTCTGTCGGGCTCTGTCGGGCCCTGTCGGGCTCTGTCGGGCTCTGTCGGGCTCTGTCGGGCTCTGTCGGGCTCTACTGGGCCCTGTCGGGCCCTGTCGGGCCCTGTCGGGCTCTGTCGGGCTCTGTCGGGCTCTGTCGGGCTCTACTGGGCTCTGTCGGGCCCTGTCGGGCCCTGTCGGGCCCTGTCGGGCTCTGTCGGGCCCTGTCGGGCTCTGTCGGGCTCTGTCGGGCTCTGTCGGGCTCTACTGGGCCCTGTCGGGCCCTGTCGGGCTCTGTCGGGCTCTGTCGGGCTCTGTCGGGCTCTGTCGGGCTCTACTGGGCTCTGTCGGGCCCTGTCGGGCCCTGTCGGGCCCTGTCGGGCTCTGTCGGGCCCTGTCGGGCCCTGTCGGGCTCTGTCGGGCTCTGTCGGGCTCTACTGGGCTCTGTCGGGCTCTGTCGGGCTCTGTCGGGCTCTACTGGGCCCTGTCGGGCTCTGTCGGGCTCTGTCGGGCCCTGTCGGGCTCTGTCGGGTTCTGTCGGGCTCTGTCGGGCTCTGTCGGGCTCTACTGGGCTCTGTCGGGCTCTGTCGGGCTCTGTCGGGCTCTGTCGGGCTCTACTGGGCTTTGTCGGGCTCTTTCGGGCTCTGTGGGGCCCTGTAGGGCTCTGTCGGGCTCTGTCGGGCCCTGTCGGGCTCTGTCGGGCCCTGTCGGGCCCTGTCGGGCCCTGTCGGGCTCTGTCGGGCCCTGTCGGGCTCTGTCGGGCTCTGTCGGGCTCTGTCGGGCTCTACTGGGCCCTGTCGGGCTCTGTCGGGCCCTGTCGGGCTCTGTCGGGCTCTACTGGGCCCTGTCGGGCCCTGTCGGGCCCTGTCGGGCTCTGTCAGGCTCTGTCGGGCTCTGTCGGGCTCTACTGGGCTCTACTGGGCTCTGTCGGGCTCTACTGGGCCCTGTCGGGCCCTGTCGGGCTCTGTCGGGCCCTGTCGGTCCCTGTCGGGCCCTGTCGGGCCCTGTCGGGCTCTGTCGGGCTCTGTCGGGCTCTACTGGGCCCTGTCGGGCCCTGTCGGGCTCTGTCGGGCCCTGTCGGGCCCTGTCGGGCTCTGTCGGGCTCTGTCGGGCCCTGTCGGGCTCTGTCGGGCTCTGTCGGGCTCTGTCGGGCTCTACTGGGCTCTACTGGGCTCTGTCGGGCTCTACTGGGCCCTGTCGGGCCCTGTCGGGCCCTGACGGGCTCTGTCGGGCTCTCCTGGGCTCTGTCGGGCTCTGTCGGGCCCTGTCGGGCTCTGTCGGGCTCTGTCGGGCTCTACTGGGCTCTGTCGGGCTCTGTCGGGCTTTGTCGGGCTCTACTGGGCTCTGTCGGGCCCTGTCGGGCTCTGTCGGGCTCTGTCGGGCTCTACTGGGCTCTGTCGGGCTCTGTCGGGCTCTGTCGGGCTCTACTGGGCCCTGTCGGGCTCTGTCGGGCTCTGTCGGGCCCTGTCGGGCTCTGTCGGGCTCTGTCGGGCCCTGTCGGGGTCTGTCGTTCTCTGTCGGGCTCTGTCGGGCTCTACTGGGCTCTGTCGGGCTCTACTGGGCCCTGTCGGGCTCTGTCGGGCTCTGTCGGGCCCTGTCGGGCTCTGTCGGGCTCTGTCGGGCCCTGTCGGGACCTGTCGGGACCTGTCGGGCTCTGTCGGTCCCTGTCGGGCTCTGTCGGGCTCTGTCGGGCTCTGTCGGGCTCTGTCGGGCCCTGTCGGGCTCTGTCGGGCTCTGTGGGGCCCTGTCGGGCTCTGTCGGGCCCTGTCGGGCTCTGTCGGGCTCTGTCGGGCTCTGTCGGGCTCTATCGGGCTCTACTGGGCCCTGTCGGGCCCTGTCGGGCCCTGTCGGGCCCCTGTCGGGCTCTGTCGGGCTCTGTCGGGCCCTGTCGGGCTCTGTCGGGCCCTGTCGGGCTCTGTCGGGCTCTGTCGGGCTCTGTCGGGCTCTACTGGGCTCTACTGGGCTCTGTCGGGCTCTACTGGGCCCTGTCGGGCTCTGTCGGGCTCTGTCGGGCCCTGTCGGGCTCTGTCGTGCCCTGTCGTGCCCTGTCGTGCCCTGTCGGGCTCTGTCGGGCTCTGTCGGGCCCTGTCGGGCTCTATCGGGCCCTGTCGGGCCCTGTCGGGCCCTGTCAGGCCCTGTCGGGCTCTGTCGGGCCCTGTCGGGCTCTGTCGGGCTCTGTCGGGCTCTATCGGGCTCTACTGGGCCCTGTCGGGCCCTGTCGGGCCCTGTCGGGCCCTGTCGGGCTCTGTCGGGCTCTGTCGGGCTCTACTGGGCCCTGTCGGGCTCTGTCGGACTCTTTCGGGCCCTGTCGGGCCCTGTCGGGCTCTGTCGGGCCCTGTCGGGCTCTGTCAGGCTCTGTCGGGCTCTGTCGGGCTCTAATGGGCCCTGTCGGGCCATGTCGGGCTCTACTGGGCTCTACTGGGCTCTGTCGGGCTCTTTCGGGCTCTACTGGGCTCTGTCGGGCCCTGTCGGGCTCTGTCGGGCTCTGTCGGGCTCTGTCGGGCTCTGTCGGGCCCTGTCGGGCTCTGTCGGGCTCTGTCGGGCTCTATTGGGCTCTACTGGGCTCTGTCGGGCTCTGTCGGGCTCTACTGGGCCCTGTCGGGCCCTGTCGGGCCCTGTCGGGCTCTATCGGGCTCTGTCGGGCTCTACTGGGCCCTGTCGGGCTCTGTCGGGCTCTGTCAGGCTCTGTCGGGCTCTACTGGGCCCTGTCGGGCTCTGTCGGGCTCTGTTGGGCTCTGTCGGGCTCTGTCGGGCTCTGTCGGGTTCTGTCGGGCCCTGTCGGGCTCTGTCGGGCTCTGTCGGGCTCTGTCGGGCTCTGTCGGGCTCTACTGGGCTCTGTCGGGCTCTGTCGGGCCCTGTCGGGCTCTGTCGGGCTCTGTCGGGCTCTACTGGGCTCTGTCGGGCTCTACTGGGCTCTACTATGCCCTGTCGGGCTCTGTCGGGCTCTATCGGTCCCTGTCGAGCCCTGTCGGGCCCTGTCGGGCTCTGTCGGGTTCTGTCGGGTTCTGTCGGGCCCTGTCGGGCTCTGTCGGGCTCTGTCGGGCTCTGTCGGGCTCTACTGGGCCCTGTCGGGCCCTGTCGGGCCCTGTCGGGCTCTGTCGGGCTCTGTCGGGCTCTGTCGGGCTCTACTGGGCTCTGTCGGGCTCTACTGGGCTCTACTGGGGCCTGTCGGGCTCTGTCGGGCTCTGTCGGGCTCTGTCGGGCTCTGTCGGGCTCTACTGGGCTCTGTCGGGCTCTGTCGGGCCCTGTCGGGCCCTGTCGGGCTCTGTCGGGCTCTGTCGGGCTCTACTGGGCCCTGTCGGGCTCTGTCGGGCTCCTACTGGGCTCTGTCGGGCTCTACTGGGCTCTGTCGGGCCCTGTCGGGCTCTGTCGGGCTCTGTCGAGCTCTACTGGGCTCTGTCGGGCTCTGTCGGGCCCTGTCGGGCCCTGTCGGGCCCTGTCGGGCCCTGTCGGGCTCTGTCGGGCTCTGTCGGGCTCTACTGGGCCCTGTCGGGCTCTGTCAGGCTCTCGGGTCGGGCCCTGTCGGGCTCTGGGGCTCTGTCGGGCTCGCTGTCGGGTCCTGTCGGGCTCTGTCGGGCTCTGTCGGGTCCTGTCGGGCCCTGTCGGGCCCTGTCGGGCCCTGTCGGGCTTTGTCGGGCTCTGTCGGGCTCTGTCGGGCTCTGTCGGGCTCTACTGGGCCCTGTCGGGCTCTGTCGGGCTCTGTCGGGCCCTGTCGGGCTCTGTCGGGCCCTGTCGGGCCCTGTCGGGCTCTGTCGGGCCCTGTCGGGCCCTGTCGGGCTCTGTCGGGCTCTGTCGGGCTCTGTCGGGATCTACTGGGCCCTGTCGGGCCCTGTCGGGCCCTGTCGGGCTCTGTCGGGCTCTGTCGGGCTCTGTCGGGCTCTACTGGGCCCTGTCGGGCTCTGACGGGCCCTGTCGGGTTCTGTCGGGCTCTGTCGGGCCCTGTCGGGCTCTGTCGGGTTCTGTCGGGTTCTGTCGGGTTCTGTCGGGTTCTGTCGGGTTCTGTCGGGCTCTGTCGGGCTCTGTCGGGCCCTGTCGGGCCCTGTCGGGCTCTGTCGGGTTCTGTCGGGCTCTGTCGGGCCCTGTCGGGACCTGTCGGGCTCTGTCGGGCTCTGTCGGGCTCTGTCGGGCTCTACTGGGCTCTACTGTTCCCTGTCGGGCTCTGTCGGGCTCTGTCGGGCTCTACTGGGCCCTGTCGGGCTCTGTCGGGCCCTGTCGGGCCTGTCGGGCTCTGTCGGGCTCTGTCGGGCTCTGTCGGGCTCTACTGGGCCCTGTCGGGCCCTGTCGGGCCCTGTCGGGCTCTGTCGGGCTCTGTCGGGATCTGTCGGGCTCTGTCGGGCTCTGTCGGGCTCTGTCGGGCTCTGTCGGGCTCTACTGGTCTCTGTCGGGCCCTGTCGAGCCCTGTCGGGCCCTGTCGGGCCCTGTCGGGCTCTACTGGGCCCTGTCGGGCTCTGTCGGGCCCTGTCGGGCTCTGTCGAGCTCTACTGGGCTCTGTCGGGCCCTGTCGGGCCCTGTCGGGCTCTGTCGGGCTCTGTCGGGCTCTACTGGGCCCTGTCGGGCCCTACTGGGCCCTGTCGGGCTCTGTCGGGCTCTACTGGGCCCTGTCGGGCTCTACTGGGCCCTGTCGGGCTCTGTCGGGCCCTGTCGGGCTCTGTCGGGCTCTGTCGGGCTCTGTCGGGCTCTACTGTTCCCTGTCGGGCCCTGTCGGGCTCTTTCGGGCCCTGTCGGGCCCTGTCGGGCTCTGTCGGGCTCTGTCGGGCCCTGTCGGGCCCTGTCGGGCTCTACTGGGCTCTGTCGGGCTCTGTCGGGCTCTGTCGGGCTCTACTGGGCTCTGTCGGGCTCTGTCGGGCTCTGTCGGGCCCTGTCGGGCTCTGTCGGGCTCTGTCGGGCTCTGTCGGGCTCTACTGTTCCCTGTTGGGCCCTGTCGGGCTCTCTCGGGCTCTGTCGGGCTCTGTCGGGCTCTACTGGGCCCTGTCGGGCTCTGTTGGGCTCTGTCGGGCTCTGTCGGGCTCTGTCGGGTTCTGTCGGGCTCTGTCGGGCTCTGTCGGGACCTGTCGGGCCCTGTCGGGCCCTGTCGGGCCCTGTCGGGCTCTGTCGGGCTCTGTCGGGCTCTGTCGGGCTCTACTGGGCTCTGTCGGGCTCTGTCGGGCCCTGTCGGGCTCTGTCGGGCTCTGTCGGGCTCTGTCGGGCTCTACTGGGCTCTGTCGGGCTCTACTGGGCTCTACTATGCCCTGTCGGGCCCTGTCGGGCCCTGTCGGGCCCTGTCGGGCTCTGTCGGGCTCTGTCGGGCCCTGTCGGGCCCTGTCGGGCCCTGTCGGGCTCTGTCGGGCTCTGTCGGGCTCTGTCGGGCTCTACTGAGCTCTGTCGGCTCTGTCGGGCCCTGTCGGGCTCTGTCGGGCTCTGTCGGGCTCTGTCGGGCTCTACTGGGCTCTGTCGGGCTCTACTGGGCTCTGTCGGGCCCTGTAGGGCCCTGTCGGGCTCTGTCGGGCTCTGTCGGGCTCTACTGCGCCCTGTCGGGCCCTGTCGGGCTCTGTCGGGCTCTGTCGGGCTCTACTGGGCTCTGTCGGCTCTGTCGGGCTCTGTCGGGCCCTGTCGGGCCCTGTCGGGCTCTGTCGGGCTCTGTCGGGCTCTGTCGGGCCTCTACTGGGCCCTGTCGGGCTCTGACGGGCTCTGTCGGGCCCTCTCGGGCCCTGTCGGGCTCTGTCGGGATCTGTTGGGCTCTGTCGGGCCCTGTCGGGCTCTGTCGGACTCTACTGGGCCCTGTCGGGCCCTGTCGGGCTCTGTCGGGCCCTGTCGGGCCCTGTCGGGCCCTGTCGGGCTCTGTCGAGCTCTACTGGGCTCTGTCGGGCTCTGTCGGGCCCTGTCGGGCCCTGTCGGGCCCTGTCGGGCCCTGTCGGGCTCTGTCGAGATCTACTGGGCTCTGTCGGGCTCTGTCTGGCTTTGTCGGGCCCTGTCGGGCCCTGTCGGGCTCTGTCGGGCTCTGTCGGGCTCTGTCGGGCCCTGTCGGGCTCTGTCGGGCTCTGTCGGGCCCTGTCGGGCTCTGTCGGGCTCTGTCGGGCTCTATTGGGCTCTGTCGGGTTCTACTGGGCTCTACTGCGCCCTGTCGGGCTTTGTCGGGCTCTGTCGGGCTCTACTGGGCTCTGTCGGGCTCTGTCGGGCCCTGTCGGGCTCTGTCGGGCTCTGTCGGGCTCTACTGGTCTCTGTCGGGCCCTGTCGGGCCCTGTCGGGCCCTGTCGGGCTCTGTCGGGCTCTGTCGGGCTCTACTGGGCCCTGTCTGGCCCTGTCGGGCCCTGTCGGGCCCTGTCGGGCTCTGTCGAGCTCTACTGGGCCCTGTCGGGCCCTGTCGGGCCCTGTCGGGCTCTGTCGGGCTCTGTCGGGCTCTGTCGGGCTCTACTGGGCCCTGTCGGGCCCTGTCGGGCCCTGTCGGGCTCTGTCGCGCTCTACTGGGCCCTGTCGGGCCCTGTCGGGCCCTGTCGGGCTCTGTCGGGCTCTGTCGGGCTCTGTCGGGCTCTACTGGGCTCTACTGTTCCCTGTCGGGCCCTGTCGGGCCCTGTCGGGCCCTGTCGGGCCCTGTCGGGCTCTGTCGGGCTCTGTCGGGCTCTGTCGGGCTCTACTGGGCTCTGTCGGGCTCTGTCGGGTTCTGTCGGGCTCTGTCGGGCTCTGTCGGACCCTGTCGGGCTCTGTCGGGTTCTGTCAGACCCTGTCGGGCTCTGTCGGGCTCTGTCGGGCTCTGTCGGGCTCTACGGGGTCCTGTCGGGCTCTGTCGGGCTCTACTGGGCCCTGTCGGGCCCTGTCGGGCCCTGTCGGGCTCTGTCGGGCTCTACTGGGCCCTGTCGGGCTCTGTCGGACCCTGTCGGGCTCTGTCGGGCTCTATCGGACTCTACTGGGCTCTGTCGGGCTCTACTGGGCTCTACTAGGCCCTGTCGGGCTCTGTCGGGCCCTGTCGGGCCCTGTCGGGCCCTGTCGGGCTCTGTCGGGTTCTGTCGAGCTCTGTCGGGCTCTGTCGGGCTCTGTCGGGCTCTGTCGGGCTCTGTCGGGCGCTGTCGGGCTCTGTCGGGCTCTGTCGGGCCCTTTCAGGCTCTGTCGGGCTCTGTCGGGCTCTGTCGGGCTCTGTCGGGCTCTGTCGGACTCTACTGGGCTCTGTCGGGCTCTGTCGGGCCCTGTCGGGCTCTGTCGGGCTCTGTCGGGCTCTGTCGGGCTCTACTGGGCTCTGTCGGACTCTACTGGGCTCTACTGGGGCCTGTCGGGCTCTGTCGGGCTCTTTCGGGCCCTGTCGGGCTCTGTCGGGCTCTGTCGGGCTCTGTCGGGCTCTACTGGGCTCTGTCGGGCTCTGTCGGGCCCTGTAGGGCCCTGTCGGGCTCTGTCGGGCTCTGTCGGGCTCTACTGGGCCCTGTCGGGCCCTGTCGGGCTCTGTCGGGCTCTGTCGGGCTCTACTGGGCTCTGTCGGGCCCTGTCGGGCTCTGTCGGGCTCTGTCGAGCTCTACTGGGCTCTGTCGGGCTCTGTCGGGCTCTGTCGGGCCCTGTCGGGCCCTGTCGGGCTCTGTCGGACTCTGTCGGGCTCTGTCGGGCTCTGTCGGGCTCTGTCGGGCCCTGTCGGGCTCTGTCGGGCTCTGTCGGGCCCTGTCGGGCTCTGTCGGGCCCTGTCGGGCCCTGTCGGGCTCTGTCGGGCTCTGTCGGGCTCTACTGGGCCCTGTCGGGCTCTGTCGGGCTCTGTCGGGCTCTGTCGGGCTCTACTGGGCTCTGTCGGGCTCTGTCGGGTTCTGTCGGGCTCTGTCGGGCCCTGTCGGGCCCTGTCGGGCTCTGTCGGGCTCTGTCGGGCTCTGTTGGGACCTGTCGGGCCCTGTCGAGCTCTGTCGGGCTGTGTCGGGCCCTGTCGGCCCTGTCGGGCCCTGTCGGGCTCTGTCGGGCTCTGTCGGGCTCTGTCGGGCTCTGTCGGGTTCTACTGGGCTCTACTGGGCCCTGTCGGGCTCTGTCAGGCTCTGTCGGGCTCTACTGGGCTCTGTCGGGCTCTGTCGGGCTCTGTCGGGCTCTGTCGGGATCTGTCGAGCTCTGTCGGGCCCCTGTCGGGCCCTGTCGGGCTCTGTCGGGCTCTGTCGGGCTCTACTGGGCCCTGTCGGGCCCTGTCGGGCCCTGTCGGGCCCTGTCGGGCTCTGTCGGGCTCTGTCGAGCTCTACTGGGCTCTATCGGGCCCTGTCGAGCCCTGTCGGGCTCTGTCGGGCTCTGTCGGGCTCTACTGGGCCCTGTTGGACTCTGTCGGGCTCTGTCGGGCTCTGTCGGGCCCTGTCGGGCCCTGTCGGGCCCTGTCGGGCCCTGTCGGGCTCTGTCGGGCTCTGTCGGGCTCTGTCGGGCCCTGTCGGGCTCTGTCGGGCTCTACTGGGCCCTGTCGGGCTCTGTCGGGCCCTGTCGGGCTCTGTCGGGCTCTGTCGAGCTCTACTGGGCTCTGTCGGGCTCTGTCGGGCTCTGTCGGGCTCTGTCGGGCTCTGGCGGGCTCTGTCGGGCTCTGTCGGGCCCTGTCGGGCTCTGTCGGGCTCTGTCGGGCTCTGTCGGGCTCTACTGGTCCCTGTCGGGCTCTGTCGGGCTCTGTCGGGCTCTGTCGGGCTCTACTGGGCTCTGTCGGGCTCTGTCGGGCTCTGTCGGGCTCTACTGGGCCCTGTCGGGCTCTGTCGGGCTCTGTCGGGCTCTGTCGGGTTCTGTCGGGCTCTGTCGGTCTCTGTCGGGCCCTGTCGGGCCCTGTCGGGCTCTGTCGGGCCCTGTCGGGCCCTGTCGAGCTCTGTCGGGCTCTGTCGGGCTCTGTCGGGCTCTACTGGGCTCTGTCGGGCTCTGTCGGGCCCTGTCGGGCTCTGTCGGGCCCTGTCGGGCCCTGTCGGGCCCTGTCGAGCTCTGTCGGGCTCTGTCGGGCCCTGTCGGGCCCTGTCGGGCTCTGTCGGGCCCTGTCGGGCCCTGTCGGGCCCTGTCGGGCTCTGTCGGGCTCTGTCGGGCTCTGTCGGGCTCTGTCGGGTTCTACTGGGCTCTAGTGGGCCCTGTCGGGCTCTGTCGGGCTCTGTCGGGCTCTGTCGGGCTCTGTCGGGCTCTGTCGGGCTCTACTGGGCCCTGTCGGGCCCTGTCGGGCCCTGTCGGGCCCTGTCGGGCTCTGTCGGGCTCTGTCGGGCTCTACTGGTCTCTGTCGGGCCCTGTCGGGCCCTGTCGGGCTCTGTCGGGCTCTGTCGGGCCCTGTCGGGCCCTGTCGGGCTCTGTCGGGCTCTGTCGGGCTCTGTCGGGCTCTACTGGTCTCTGTCGGGCCCTGTCGGGCCCTGTCGGGCTCTGTCGGGCTCTGTCGGGCCCTGTCTGGCCCTGTCGGGCCCTGTCGGGCTCTGTCGGGCTCTGTCGAGCTCTACTGGGCCCTGTCGGGCCCTGTCGGGCCCTGTCGGGCTCTGTCGGGCTCTGTCGGGCTCTACTGGGCCCTGTCGGGCCCTGTCGGGCCCTGTCGGGCTCTGACGGGCTCTACTGGGCCCTGTCGGGCCCTGTCGGGCCCTGTCGGGCTCTGTCGGGCTCTGTCGGGCTCTGTCGGGCTCTAATGTTCCCTGTCGGGCCCTGTCGGGCCCTGTCGGGCTCTGTCGGGCTCTGTCGGGCCCTGTCGGGCCCTGTCGGGCTCTACTGGGCTCTGTCGGGCTCTGTCGGGCTCTGTCGGGCTCTACTGGGCTCTGTCGGGCTCTGTCGGGTTCTGTCAGGCTCTGTCGGTCCCTGTCGGGCACTGTCGGGCTCTGTCGGGTTCTGTCGGGCCCTGTCGGGCCCTGTCGGGCTCTGTCGGGCTCTGTCGGGCTCTGTCGGGCTCTACTGGTCTCTACTGTTCCCTGTCGGGCCCTGTCGGGCTCTGTCAGGCTCTGTCGGGCTCTGTCGGGCTCTGTCGGGCTCTACTGGGCCCTGTCGGGCTCTGTCGGGCTCTTTTGGGCTCTGTCGGGCTCTGTCGGGCTCTGTCGGGTTCTGTCGGGCCCTGTCGGGCCCTGTCGGGCTCTGTCGGGCTCTGTCGGGCTCTGTCGGGCTCTACTGGGCTCTGTCGGGCTCTGTCGGGCCCTGTCGGGCTCTGTCGGGCTCTGTCGGGGTCTACTGGGCTCTGTCGGGCTCTACTGGGCTCTACTATGCCCTGTCGGGCTCTGTCGGGCTCTGTCGGTCCCTGTCGAGCCCTGTCGGGCCCTGTCGGGCTCTGTCGGGTTCTGTCGGGCCCTGTCGGGCCCTGTCGGGCTCTGTCGGGCTCTGTCGGGCTCTGTCGGGCTCTACTGGGCTCTGTCGGGCCCTGTCGGGCCCTGTCGGGCTCTGTCGGGCTCTGTCGGGCTCTGTCGGGCTCTACTGGGCTCTGTCGGGCTCTACTGGGCTCTACTGGGGCCTGTCGGGCTCTGTCGGGCTCTGTCGGGCTCTGTCGGGCTCTGTCGGGCTCTACTGGGCTCTGTCGGGCTCTGTCGGGCCCTGTAGGGCCCTGTCGGGCTCTGTCGGGCTCTGTCGGGCTCTACTGGGCCCTGTCGGGCTCTGTCGGGCTCTACTGGGCTCTGTCGGGCTCTACTGGGCTCTGTCGGGCCCTGTCGGGCTCTGTCGGGCTCTGTCGAGCTCTACTGGGCCCTGTCGGGCCCTGTCGGGCCCTGTCGGGCCCTGTCGGGCTCTGTCGGGCTCTGTCGGGCTCCACTGGGCCCTGTCGGGCTCTGTCAGGCTCTGTCGGGCCCTGTCGGGCTCTGTCGGGCTCTGTCGGGCTCTGTCGGGCCCTGTCGGGCCCTGTCGGGCCCTGTCGGGCTTTGTCGGGCTCTGTCGGGCTCTGTCGGGCTCTGTCAGGCTCTACTGGGCCCTGTCGGGCTCTGTCGGGCCCTGTCGGGCCCTGTCGGGCTTTGTCGGGCTCTGTCGGGCTCTGTCGGGCTCTGTCGGGCTCTACTGGGCCCTGTCGGGCTCTGTCGGGCTCTGTCGGGCTCTGTCGGGCTCTATTGGGCTCTGTCGGGTTCTACTGGGCTCTACTGGGCCCTGTCGGGCTTTGTCGGGCTCTGTCGGGCTCTACTGGGCTCTGTCGGGCTCTGTCGGGCCCTGTCGGGCTCTGTCGGGCTCTGTCGGGCTCTGTCGGGCTCTACTGGTCTCTGTCGGGCCCTGTCGGGCCCTGTCGGGCCCTGTCGGGCCCTGTCGGGCTCTGTCGGGCTCTGTCGAGCTCTACTGGGCTCTATCGGGCCCTGTCGAGCCCTGTCGGGCTCTGTCGGGCTCTGTCGGGCTCTACTGGGCCCTGTTGGACTCTGTCGGGCTCTGTCGGGCTCTGTCGGGCCCTGTCGGGCCCTGTCGGGCCCTGTCGGGCCCTGTCGGGCTCTGTCGGGCTCTGTCGGGCTCTGTCGGGCCCTGTCGGGCTCTGTCGGGCTCTACTGGGCCCTGTCGGGCTCTGTCGGGCCCTGTCGGGCTCTGTCGGGCTCTGTCGAGCTCTACTGGGCTCTGTCGGGCTCTGTCGGGCTCTGTCGGGCTCTGTCGGGCTCTGGCGGGCTCTGTCGGGCTCTGTCGGGCCCTGTCGGGCTCTGTCGGGCTCTGTCGGGCTCTGTCGGGCTCTACTGGTCCCTGTCGGGCTCTGTCGGGCTCTGTCGGGCTCTGTCGGGCTCTACTGGGCTCTGTCGGGCTCTGTCGGGCTCTGTCGGGCTCTACTGGGCCCTGTCGGGCTCTGTCGGGCTCTGTCGGGCTCTGTCGGGTTCTGTCGGGCTCTGTCGGTCTCTGTCGGGCCCTGTCGGGCCCTGTCGGGCTCTGTCGGGCCCTGTCGGGCCCTGTCGAGCTCTGTCGGGCTCTGTCGGGCTCTGTCGGGCTCTACTGGGCTCTGTCGGGCTCTGTCGGGCCCTGTCGGGCTCTGTCGGGCCCTGTCGGGCCCTGTCGGGCCCTGTCGAGCTCTGTCGGGCTCTGTCGGGCCCTGTCGGGCCCTGTCGGGCTCTGTCGGGCCCTGTCGGGCCCTGTCGGGCCCTGTCGGGCTCTGTCGGGCTCTGTCGGGCTCTGTCGGGCTCTGTCGGGTTCTACTGGGCTCTAGTGGGCCCTGTCGGGCTCTGTCGGGCTCTGTCGGGCTCTGTCGGGCTCTGTCGGGCTCTGTCGGGCTCTACTGGGCCCTGTCGGGCCCTGTCGGGCCCTGTCGGGCCCTGTCGGGCTCTGTCGGGCTCTGTCGGGCTCTACTGGTCTCTGTCGGGCCCTGTCGGGCCCTGTCGGGCTCTGTCGGGCTCTGTCGGGCCCTGTCGGGCTCTGTCGGGCTCTGTCGGGGTCTACTGGGCTCTGTCGGGCTCTACTGGGCTCTACTATGCCCTGTCGGGCTCTGTCGGGCTCTGTCGGTCCCTGTCGAGCCCTGTCGGGCCCTGTCGGGCTCTGTCGGGTTCTGTCGGGCCCTGTCGGGCCCTGTCGGGCTCTGTCGGGCTCTGTCGGGCTCTGTCGGGCTCTACTGGGCTCTGTCGGGCCCTGTCGGGCCCTGTCGGGCTCTGTCGGGCTCTGTCGGGCTCTGTCGGGCTCTACTGGGCTCTGTCGGGCTCTACTGGGCTCTACTGGGGCCTGTCGGGCTCTGTCGGGCTCTGTCGGGCTCTGTCGGGCTCTGTCGGGCTCTACTGGGCTCTGTCGGGCTCTGTCGGGCCCTGTAGGGCCCTGTCGGGCTCTGTCGGGCTCTGTCGGGCTCTACTGGGCCCTGTCGGGCTCTGTCGGGCTCTACTGGGCTCTGTCGGGCTCTACTGGGCTCTGTCGGGCCCTGTCGGGCTCTGTCGGGCTCTGTCGAGCTCTACTGGGCCCTGTCGGGCCCTGTCGGGCCCTGTCGGGCCCTGTCGGGCTCTGTCGGGCTCTGTCGGGCTCCACTGGGCCCTGTCGGGCTCTGTCAGGCTCTGTCGGGCCCTGTCGGGCTCTGTCGGGCTCTGTCGGGCTCTGTCGGGCCCTGTCGGGCCCTGTCGGGCCCTGTCGGGCTTTGTCGGGCTCTGTCGGGCTCTGTCGGGCTCTGTCAGGCTCTACTGGGCCCTGTCGGGCTCTGTCGGGCCCTGTCGGGCCCTGTCGGGCTTTGTCGGGCTCTGTCGGGCTCTGTCGGGCTCTGTCGGGCTCTACTGGGCCCTGTCGGGCTCTGTCGGGCTCTGTCGGGCTCTGTCGGGCTCTATTGGGCTCTGTCGGGTTCTACTGGGCTCTACTGGGCCCTGTCGGGCTTTGTCGGGCTCTGTCGGGCTCTACTGGGCTCTGTCGGGCTCTGTCGGGCCCTGTCGGGCTCTGTCGGGCTCTGTCGGGCTCTGTCGGGCTCTACTGGTCTCTGTCGGGCCCTGTCGGGCCCTGTCGGGCCCTGTCGGGCTCTGTCGGGCTCTGTCGGGCTCTACTGGGCCCTGTCTGGCCCTGTCGGGCCCTGTCGGGCCCTGTCGGGCTCTGTCGAGCTCTACTGGGCTCTGTCGGGCTCTGTCGGGCCCTGTCGGGCTCTGTCGGGCTCTGTCGGGCTCTGTCGGGCTCTACTGGGCCCTGTCGGGCCCTGTCGGGCCCTGTCGGGCTCTGTCGCGCTCTACTGGGCCCTGTCGGGCCCTGTCGGGCCCTGTCGGGCTCTGTCGGGCTCTGTCGGGCTCTGTCGGGCTCTACTGGGCTCTACTGTTCCCTGTCGGGCCCTGTCGGGCCCTGTCGGGCCCTGTCGGGCTCTGTCGGGCTCTGTCGGGCTCTGTCGGGCTCTACTGGGCTCTGTCGGGCTCTGTCGGGTTCTGTCGGGCTCTGTCGGGCTCTGTCGGACCCTGTCGGGCTCTGTCGGGTTCTGTCAGACCCTGTCGGGCTCTGTCGGGCTCTGTCGGGCTCTGTCGGGCTCTACGGGGTCCTGTCGGGCTCTGTCGGGCTCTACTGGGCCCTGTCGGGCCCTGTCGGGCCCTGTCGGGCTCTGTCGGGCTCTACTGGGCCCTGTCGGGCTCTGTCGGACCCTGTCGGGCTCTGTCGGGCTCTATCGGACTCTACTGGGCTCTGTCGGGCTCTACTGGGCTCTACTAGGCCCTGTCGGGCTCTGTCGGGCTCTGTCGGGCCCTGTCGGGCCCTGTCGGGCTCTGTCGGGTTCTGTCGAGCTCTGTCGAGCTCTGTCGGGCTCTGTCGGGCTCTGTCGGGCTCTGTCGGGCGCTGTCGGGCTCTGTCGGGCTCTGTCGGGCCCTTTCAGGCTCTGTCGGGCTCTGTCGGGCTCTGTCGGGCTCTGTCGGGCTCTGTCGGACTCTACTGGGCTCTGTCGGGCTCTGTCGGGCCCTGTCGGGCTCTGTCGGGCTCTGTCGGGCTCTGTCGGGCTCTACTGGGCTCTGTCGGACTCTACTGGGCTCTACTGGGGCCTGTCGGGCTCTGTCGGGCTCTTTCGGGCCCTGTCGGGCTCTGTCGGGCTCTGTCGGGCTCTGTCGGGCTCTACTGGGCTCTGTCGGGCTCTGTCGGGCCCTGTAGGGCCCTGTCGGGCTCTGTCGGGCTCTGTCGGGCTCTACTGGGCCCTGTCGGGCCCTGTCGGGCTCTGTCGGGCTCTGTCGGGCTCTACTGGGCTCTGTCGGGCCCTGTCGGGCTCTGTCGGGCTCTGTCGAGCTCTACTGGGCTCTGTCGGGCTCTGTCGGGCCCTGTCGGGCTGTGTCGGGCCCTGTCGGGCTCTGTCGGACTCTGTCGGGCTCTGTCGGGCTCTGTCGGGCCCTGTCGGGCTCTGTCGGGCTCTGTCGGGCCCTGTCGGGCTCTGTCGGGCCCTGTCGGGCCCTGTCGGGCTCTGTCGGGCTCTGTCGGGCTCTACTGGGCCTTGTCGGGCTCTGTCGGGCTCTGTCGGGCTCTGTCGGGCTCTACTGGGCTCTGTCGGGCTCTGTCGGGTTCTGTCGGGCTCTGTCGGGCCCTGTCGGGCCCTGTCGGGCTCTGTCGGGCTCTGTCGGGCTCTGTTGGGACCTGTCGGGCCCTGTCGAGCTCTGTCGGGCTCTGTCGGGCTCTGTCGGGCCCTGTCGGGCTCTGTCGGGCTCTGTCGGGCCCTGTCGGGCTCTGTCGGGCCCTGTCGGGCCCTGTCGGGCTCTGTCGGGCTCTGTCGGGCTCTACTGGGCCTTGTCGGGCTCTGTCGGGCTCTGTCGGGCTCTGTCGGGCTCTACTGGGCTCTGTCGGGCTCTGTCGGGCCCTGTCGGGCCCTGTCGGGCCCTGTCGGGCTCTGTCGGGCTCTGTCGGGCTCTGTCGGGCTCTGTCGGGTTCTACTGGGCTCTACTGGGCCCTGTCGGGCTCTGTCAGGCTCTGTCGGGCTCTACTGGTCTCTGTCGGGCTCTGTCGGGCTCTGTCGGGCTCTGTCGGGATCTGTCGAGCTCTGTCGGGCCCTGTCGGGCCCTGTCGGGCTCTGTCGGGCTCTGTCGGGCTCTACTGGGCCCTGTCGGGCCCTGTCGGGCTCTGTCGGGCTCTGTCGAGCTCTACTGGGCTCTATCGGGCCCTGTCGAGCCCTGTCGGGCTCTGTCGGGCTCTGTCGGGCTCTACTGGGCCCTGTTGGACTCTGTCGGGCTCTGTCGGGCTCTGTCGGGCCCTGTCGGGCTCTGTCGGGCCCTGTCGGGCCCTGTCGGGCCCTGTCGGGCCCTGTCGGGCTCTGTCGGGCTCTGTCGGGCTCTGTCGGGCCCTGTCGGGCTCTGTCGGGCTCTACTGGGCCCTGTCGGGCTCTGTCGGGCCCTGTCGGGCTCTGTCGGGCTCTGTCGAGCTCTACTGGGCTCTGTCGGGCTCTGTCGGGCTCTGTCGGGCTCTGGCGGGCTCTGTCGGGCTCTGTCGGGCCCTGTCGGGCTCTGTCGGGCTCTGTCGGGCTCTGTCGGGCTCTGTCGGGCTCTACTGGGCCCTGTCGGGCTCTGTTTGGATCTGTCGGGCCCTGTCGGGCTCTGTCGGGCCCTGTCGGGCTCTGTCGGGCTCTGTCGGGCTCTGTCGGGCTCTACTGGTCCCTGTCGGGCTCTGTCGGGCTCTGTCGGGCTCTGTCGGGCTCTACTGGGCTCTGTCGGGCTCTGTCGGGCTCTGTCGGGCTCTACTGGGCCCTGTCAGGCTCTGTCGGGCTCTGTCGGGCTCTGTCGGGTTCTGTCGGGCTCTGTCGGTCTCTGTCGGGCCCTGTCGGGCCCTGTCGGGCTCTGTCGGGCCCTGTCAGGCCCTGTCGAGCTCTGTCGGGCTCTGTCGGGCTCTGTCGGGCTCTACTGGGCTCTGTCGGGCTCTGTCGGGCCCTGTCGGGCTCTGTCGGGCCCTGTCGGGCCCTGTCGGGCCCTGTCGAGCTCTGTCGGGCTCTGTCGGGCCCTGTCGGGCCCTGTCGGGCTCTGTCGGGCCCTGTCGGGCCCTGTCGGGCCCTGTCGGGCTCTGTCGGGCTCTGTCGGGCTCTGTCGGGCTCTATTGGGCTCTGTCGGGTTCTACTGGGCTCTAGTGGGCCCTGTCGGGCTCTGTCGGGCTCTGTCGGGCTCTGTCGGGCTCTGTCGGGCTCTACTGGGCCCTGTCGGGCCCTGTCGGGCCCTGTCGGGCCCTGTCGGGCTCTGTCGGGCTCTGTCGGGCTCTACTGGTCTCTGTCGGGCCCTGTCGGGCCCTGTCGGGCTCTGTCGGGCTCTGTCGGGCCCTGTCGGGCCCTGTCGGGCTCTGTCGGGCTCTGTCGGGCTCTGTCGGGCTCTATTGGTCTCTGTCGGGCCCTGTCGGGCCCTGTCGGGCTCTGTCGGGCTCTGTCGGGCCCTGTCTGGCCCTGTCGGGCCCTGTCGGGCTCTGTCGGGCTCTGTCGAGCTCTACTGGGCCCTGTCGGGCCCTGTCGGGCCCTGTCGGGCTCTGTCGGGCTCTGTCGGGCTCTACTGGGCCCTGTCGGGCCCTGTCGGGCCCTGTCGGGCTCTGACGGGCTCTACTGGGCCCTGTCGGGCCCTGTCGGGCCCTGTCGGGCTCTGTCGGGCTCTGTCGGGCTCTGTCGGGCTCTAATGTTCCCTGTCGGGCCCTGTCGGGCCCTGTCGGGCCCTGTCGGGCTCTGTCGGGCTCTGTCGGGCCCTGTCGGGCCCTGTCGGGCTCTACTGGGCTCTGTCGGGCTCTGTCGGGCTCTGTCGGGCTCTACTGGGCTCTGTCGGGCTCTGTCGGGTTCTGTCAGGCTCTGTCGGGCCCTGTCGGGCTCTGTCGGGCTCTGTCGGGTTCTGTCGGGCCCTGTCGGGCCCTGTCGGGCTCTGTCGGGCTCTGTCGGGCTCTGTCGGGCTCTACTGGTCTCTACTGTTCCCTGTCGGGCCCTGTCGGGCTCTGTCAGGCTCTGTCGGGCTCTGTCGGGCTCTGTCGGGCTCTACTGGGCCCTGTCGGGCTCTGTCGGGCTCTTTTGGGCTCTGTCGGGCTCTGTCGGGCTCTGTCGGGTTCTGTCGGGCCCTGTCGGGCCCTGTCGGGCTCTGTCGGGCTCTGTCGGGCTCTGTCGGGCTCTGTCGGGCTCTACTGGGCTCTGTCGGGCTCTGTCGGGCCCTGTCGGGCTCTGTCGGGCTCTGTCGGGCTCTACTGGGCTCTGTCGGGCTCTACTGGGCTCTACTATGCCCTGTCGGGCTCTGTCGGGCTCTGTCGGTCCCTGTCGAGCCCTGTCGGGCCCTGTCGGGCTCTGTCGGGTTCTGTCGGGCCCTGTCGGGCCCTGTCGGGCTCTGTCGGGCTCTGTCGGGCTCTGTCGGGCTCTGTCGGGCTCTACTGGGCTCTGTCGGGCCCTGTCGGGCCCTGTCGGGCCCTGTCGGGCTCTGTCGGGCTCTGTCGGGCTCTGTCGGGCTCTACTGGGCTCTGTCGGGCTCTACTGGGCTCTACTGGGGCCTGTCGGGCTCTGTCGGGCTCTGTCGGGCTCTGTCGGGTTCTGTCGGGCTCTACTGGGCTCTGTCGGGCTCTGTCGGGCCCTGTAGGGCCCTGTCGGGCTCTGTCGGGCTCTGTCGGGCTCTACTGGGCCCTGTCGGGCTCTGTCGGGCTCTACTGGGCTCTGTCGGGCTCTACTGGGCTCTGTCGGGCCCTGTCGGGCTCTGTCGGGCTCTGTCGAGCTCTACTGGGCTCTGTCGGGCCCTGTCGGGCCCTGTCGGGCCCTGTCGGGCCCTGTCGGGCTCTGTCGGGCTCTGTCGGGCTCTACTGGGCCCTGTCGGGCTCTGTCAGGCTCTGTCGGGCCCTGTCGGGCTCTGTCGGGCTCTGTCGGGCTCTGTCGGGCCCTGTCGGGCCCTGTCGGGCCCTGTCGGGCCCTGTCGGGCTTTGTCGGGCTCTGTCGGGCTCTGTCGGGCTCTGTCGGGCTCTACTGGGCCCTGTCGGGCTCTGTCGGGCCCTGTCGGGCCCTGTCGGGCTCTGTCGGGCCCTGTCGGGCCCTGTCGGGCTCTGTCGGGCTCTGTCGGGCTCTGTCGGGATCTACTGGGCCCTGTCGGGCCCTGTCGGGCCCTGTCGGGCTCTGTCGGGCTCTGTCGGGCTCTGTCGGGCTCTACTGGGCCCTGTCGGGCTCTGACGGGCCCTGTCGGGTTCTGTCGGGCTCTGTCGGGCCCTGTCGGGCTCTGTCGGGCTCTACTGGGCTCTGTCGGGCTCTGTCGGGTTCTGTCGGGCTCTGTCGGGCTCTGTCGGGCCCTGTCGGGCCCTGTCGGGCTCTGTCGGGTTCTGTCGGGCTCTGTCGGGCCCTGTCGGGCCCTGTCGGGCTCTGTCGGGCTCTGTCGGGCTCTGTCGGGCTCTACTGGGCTCTACTGTTCCCTGTCGGGCTCTGTCGGGCTCTGTCGGGCTCTACTGGGCCCTGTCGGGCTCTGTCGGGCTCTGTCGGGCCCTGTCGGGCCCTGTCGGGCTCTGCCGGGCTCTGTCGGGCTCTGTCGGGCTCTGTCGGGCTCTACTGGGCCCTGTCGGGCCCTGTCGGGCCCTGTCGGGCCCTGTCGGGCTCTGTCGGGCTCTGTCGGGATCTGTCGGGCTCTGTCGGGCTCTGTCGGGCTCTGTCGGGCTCTGTCGGGCTCTACTGGTCTCTGTCGGGCTCTGTCGGGCCCTGTCGGACCCTGTCGGGCTCTGTCGGACCCTGTCGGACCCTGTCGGGCCCTGTCGGGCTCTGTCGGGCTCTGTCGGGCTCTACTGGACCCTGTCGGGCCCTGTCGGGCCCTGTCGGGGTCTGTCGGGCTCTGTCGAGCTCTACTGGGCTCTGTCGGGCCCTGTCGGGCCCTGTCGGGCTCTGTCGGGCTCTGTCGGGCTCTACTGGGCCCTGTCGGGCCCTGTCGGGCCCTGTCGGGCCCTGTCGGGCTCTGTCGGGCCCTGTCGGGCTCTGTCGGGCCCTGTCGGGCTCTGTCGGGCTCTGTCGGGCTCTGTCGGGCTCTACTGTTCCCTGTCGGGCCCTGTCGGGCTCTGTCGGGCCCTGTCGGGCCCTGTCGGGCTCTGTCGGGCTCTGTCGGGCCCTGTCGGGCCCTGTCGGGCTCTACTGGGCTCTGTCGGGCTCTGTCAGGCTCTGTCGGGCTCTACTGGGCTCTGTCGGGCTCTGTCGGGCCCTGTCGGGCTCTGTCGGGCGCTGCCGGGCTCTGTCGGGCTCTGTCAGGCTCTGTCGGGCTCTACTGTTCCCTGTCGGGCCCTGTCGGGCTCTGTCGGGTCCTGTCGGGCCCTGTCGGGCTCTGTCGGGCTCTGTCGGGCCCTGTCGGGCCCTGTCGGGCTCTACTGGGCTCTGTCGGGCTCTGTCGGGTTCTGTCGGGCTCTGTCGGGCTCTGTCGGGCCCTGTTGGGCCCTGTCGGGCTCTGTCGGGCTCTGTCGGGCTCTGTCGGGCTCTGTCGGGCCCTGTCGGGCCCTGTCGGGCTCTGTCGGGCTCTGTCGGGCTCTACTGGTCTCTACTGTTCCCTGTCGGGCCCTGTCGGGCTCTGTCAGGCTCTGTCGGGCTCTGTCGGGCTCTACGGGGCTCTGTCGGGCTCTGTCGGGCTCTGTCGGGCTCTGTCGGGCTCTGTCGGGCTCTACTGGGCCCTGTCGGGCCCTGTCGGGCCCTGTCGGGCCCTGTCGGGCTCTGTCGGGCTCTGTCGGGCTCTACTGGTCTCTGTCGGGCCCTGTCGGGCCCTGTCGGGCTCTGTCGGGCTCTGTCGGGCCCTGTCGGGCCCTGTCGGGCTCTGTCGGGCTCTGTCGGGCTCTGTCGGGCTCTATTGGTCTCTGTCGGGCCCTGTCGGGCCCTGTCGGGCTCTGTCGGGCTCTGTCGGGCCCTGTCTGGCCCTGTCGGGCCCTGTCGGGCTCTGTCGGGCTCTGTCGAGCTCTACTGGGCCCTGTCGGGCCCTGTCGGGCCCTGTCGGGCTCTGTCGGGCTCTGTCGGGCTCTACTGGGCCCTGTCGGGCCCTGTCGGGCCCTGTCGGGCTCTGACGGGCTCTACTGGGCCCTGTCGGGCCCTGTCGGGCCCTGTCGGGCTCTGTCGGGCTCTGTCGGGCTCTGTCGGGCTCTAATGTTCCCTGTCGGGCCCTGTCGGGCCCTGTCGGGCCCTGTCGGGCTCTGTCGGGCTCTGTCGGGCCCTGTCGGGCCCTGTCGGGCTCTACTGGGCTCTGTCGGGCTCTGTCGGGCTCTGTCGGGCTCTACTGGGCTCTGTCGGGCTCTGTCGGGTTCTGTCAGGCTCTGTCGGGCCCTGTCGGGCTCTGTCGGGCTCTGTCGGGTTCTGTCGGGCCCTGTCGGGCCCTGTCGGGCTCTGTCGGGCTCTGTCGGGCTCTGTCGGGCTCTACTGGTCTCTACTGTTCCCTGTCGGGCCCTGTCGGGCTCTGTCAGGCTCTGTCGGGCTCTGTCGGGCTCTGTCGGGCTCTACTGGGCCCTGTCGGGCTCTGTCGGGCTCTTTTGGGCTCTGTCGGGCTCTGTCGGGCTCTGTCGGGTTCTGTCGGGCCCTGTCGGGCCCTGTCGGGCTCTGTCGGGCTCTGTCGGGCTCTGTCGGGCTCTGTCGGGCTCTACTGGGCTCTGTCGGGCTCTGTCGGGCCCTGTCGGGCTCTGTCGGGCTCTGTCGGGCTCTACTGGGCTCTGTCGGGCTCTACTGGGCTCTACTATGCCCTGTCGGGCTCTGTCGGGCTCTGTCGGTCCCTGTCGAGCCCTGTCGGGCCCTGTCGGGCTCTGTCGGGTTCTGTCGGGCCCTGTCGGGCCCTGTCGGGCTCTGTCGGGCTCTGTCGGGCTCTGTCGGGCTCTGTCGGGCTCTACTGGGCTCTGTCGGGCCCTGTCGGGCCCTGTCGGGCCCTGTCGGGCTCTGTCGGGCTCTGTCGGGCTCTGTCGGGCTCTACTGGGCTCTGTCGGGCTCTACTGGGCTCTACTGGGGCCTGTCGGGCTCTGTCGGGCTCTGTCGGGCTCTGTCGGGCTCTGTCGGGCTCTACTGGGCTCTGTCGGGCTCTGTCGGGCCCTGTAGGGCCCTGTCGGGCTCTGTCGGGCTCTGTCGGGCTCTACTGGGCCCTGTCGGGCTCTGTCGGGCTCTACTGGGCTCTGTCGGGCTCTACTGGGCTCTGTCGGGCCCTGTCGGGCTCTGTCGGGCTCTGTCGAGCTCTACTGGGCTCTGTCGGGCCCTGTCGGGCCCTGTCGGGCCCTGTCGGGCTCTGTCGGGCTCTGTCGGGCTCTACTGGGCCCTGTCGGGCTCTGTCAGGCTCTGTCGGGCCCTGTCGGGCTCTGTCGGGCTCTGTCGGGCTCTGTCGGGCCCTGTCGGGCCCTGTCGGGCCCTGTCGGGCCCTGTCGGGCTTTGTCGGGCTCTGTCGGGCTCTGTCGGGCTCTGTCGGGCTCTACTGGGCCCTGTCGGGCTCTGTCGGGCCCTGTCGGGCCCTGTCGGGCTCTGTCGGGCCCTGTCGGGCCCTGTCGGGCTCTGTCGGGCTCTGTCGGGCTCTGTCGGGATCTACTGGGCCCTGTCGGGCCCTGTCGGGCCCTGTCGGGCTCTGTCGGGCTCTGTCGGGCTCTGTCGGGCTCTACTGGGCCCTGTCGGGCTCTGACGGGCCCTGTCGGGTTCTGTCGGGCTCTGTCGGGCCCTGTCGGGCTCTGTCGGGCTCTACTGGGCTCTGTCGGGCTCTGTCGGGTTCTGTCGGGCTCTGTCGGGCTCTGTCGGGCCCTGTCGGGCCCTGTCGGGCTCTGTCGGGTTCTGTCGGGCTCTGTCGGGCCCTGTCGGGCCCTGTCGGGCTCTGTCGGGCTCTGTCGGGCTCTGTCGGGCTCTACTGGGCTCTACTGTTCCCTGTCGGGCTCTGTCGGGCTCTGTCGGGCTCTACTGGGCCCTGTCGGGCTCTGTCGGGCTCTGTCGGGCCCTGTCGGGCCCTGTCGGGCTCTGCCGGGCTCTGTCGGGCTCTGTCGGGCTCTGTCGGGCTCTACTGGGCCCTGTCGGGCCCTGTCGGGCCCTGTCGGGCCCTGTCGGGCTCTGTCGGGCTCTGTCGGGATCTGTCGGGCTCTGTCGGGCTCTGTCGGGCTCTGTCGGGCTCTGTCGGGCTCTACTGGTCTCTGTCGGGCTCTGTCGGGCCCTGTCGGACCCTGTCGGGCTCTGTCGGACCCTGTCGGACCCTGTCGGGCCCTGTCGGGCTCTGTCGGGCTCTGTCGGGCTCTACTGGACCCTGTCGGGCCCTGTCGGGCCCTGTCGGGGTCTGTCGGGCTCTGTCGAGCTCTACTGGGCTCTGTCGGGCCCTGTCGGGCCCTGTCGGGCTCTGTCGGGCTCTGTCGGGCTCTACTGGGCTCTGTCGGGCTCTGTCGGGCTCTGTCGGGCTCTGTCGGGCTCTACTGGGCTCTGTCGGGCTCTGTCGGGCCCTGTAGGGCCCTGTCGGGCTCTGTCGGGCTCTGTCGGGCTCTACTGGGCCCTGTCGGGCTCTGTCGGGCTCTACTGGGCTCTGTCGGGCTCTACTGGGCTCTGTCGGGCCCTGTCGGGCTCTGTCGGGCTCTGTCGAGCTCTACTGGGCTCTGTCGGGCCCTGTCGGGCCCTGTCGGGCCCTGTCGGGCTCTGTCGGGCTCTGTCGGGCTCTACTGGGCCCTGTCGGGCTCTGTCAGGCTCTGTCGGGCCCTGTCGGGCTCTGTCGGGCTCTGTCGGGCTCTGTCGGGCCCTGTCGGGCCCTGTCGGGCCCTGTCGGGCCCTGTCGGGCTTTGTCGGGCTCTGTCGGGCTCTGTCGGGCTCTGTCGGGCTCTACTGGGCCCTGTCGGGCTCTGTCGGGCCCTGTCGGGCCCTGTCGGGCTCTGTCGGGCCCTGTCGGGCCCTGTCGGGCTCTGTCGGGCTCTGTCGGGCTCTGTCGGGATCTACTGGGCCCTGTCGGGCCCTGTCGGGCCCTGTCGGGCTCTGTCGGGCTCTGTCGGGCTCTGTCGGGCTCTACTGGGCCCTGTCGGGCTCTGACGGGCCCTGTCGGGTTCTGTCGGGCTCTGTCGGGCCCTGTCGGGCTCTGTCGGGCTCTACTGGGCTCTGTCGGGCTCTGTCGGGTTCTGTCGGGCTCTGTCGGGCTCTGTCGGGCCCTGTCGGGCCCTGTCGGGCTCTGTCGGGTTCTGTCGGGCTCTGTCGGGCCCTGTCGGGCCCTGTCGGGCTCTGTCGGGCTCTGTCGGGCTCTGTCGGGCTCTACTGGGCTCTACTGTTCCCTGTCGGGCTCTGTCGGGCTCTGTCGGGCTCTACTGGGCCCTGTCGGGCTCTGTCGGGCTCTGTCGGGCCCTGTCGGGCCCTGTCGGGCTCTGCCGGGCTCTGTCGGGCTCTGTCGGGCTCTGTCGGGCTCTACTGGGCCCTGTCGGGCCCTGTCGGGCCCTGTCGGGCCCTGTCGGGCTCTGTCGGGCTCTGTCGGGATCTGTCGGGCTCTGTCGGGCTCTGTCGGGCTCTGTCGGGCTCTGTCGGGCTCTACTGGTCTCTGTCGGGCTCTGTCGGGCCCTGTCGGACCCTGTCGGGCTCTGTCGGACCCTGTCGGACCCTGTCGGGCCCTGTCGGGCTCTGTCGGGCTCTGTCGGGCTCTACTGGACCCTGTCGGGCCCTGTCGGGCCCTGTCGGGGTCTGTCGGGCTCTGTCGAGCTCTACTGGGCTCTGTCGGGCCCTGTCGGGCCCTGTCGGGCTCTGTCGGG
Organism: Caloenas nicobarica; assembly: GCF_036013445.1. NCBI lineage: Eukaryota > Metazoa > Chordata > Aves > Columbiformes > Columbidae > Caloenas > Caloenas nicobarica. The sequence continues at coordinate 38,450 of NW_027017024.1, forward strand.
CTCTGTCGGGCTCTACTGGGCCCTGTCGGGCCCTGTCGGGCCCTGTCGGGCCCTGTCGGGCTCTGTCGGGCCCTGTCGGGCTCTGTCGGGCCCTGTCGGGCTCTGTCGGGCTCTGTCGGGCTCTGTCGGGCTCTACTGTTCCCTGTCGGGCCCTGTCGGGCTCTGTCGGGCCCTGTCGGGCCCTGTCGGGCTCTGTCGGGCTCTGTCGGGCCCTGTCGGGCCCTGTCGGGCTCTACTGGGCTCTGTCGGGCTCTGTCGGGCTCTGTCGGGCTCTACTGGGCTCTGTCGGGCTCTGTCGGGCCCTGTCGGGCTCTGTCGGGCGCTGCCGGGCTCTGTCGGGCTCTGTCAGGCTCTGTCGGGCTCTACTGTTCCCTGTCGGGCCCTGTCGGGCTCTGTCGGGTCCTGTCGGGCCCTGTCGGGCTCTGTCGGGCTCTGTCGGGCCCTGTCGGGCCCTGTCGGGCTCTACTGGGCTCTGTCGGGCTCTGTCGGGTTCTGTCGGGCTCTGTCGGGCTCTGTCGGGCCCTGTTGGGCCCTGTCGGGCTCTGTCGGGCTCTGTCGGGCTCTGTCGGGCTCTGTCGGGCCCTGTCGGGCCCTGTCGGGCTCTGTCGGGCTCTGTCGGGCTCTACTGGTCTCTACTGTTCCCTGTCGGGCCCTGTCGGGCTCTGTCAGGCTCTGTCGGGCTCTGTCGGGCTCTACGGGGCTCTGTCGGGCTCTGTCGGGCTCTGTCGGGCCCTGTCGGGCCCTGTCGGGCCCTGTCGGGCTCTGTCGGGCTCTGTCGGGCTCTACTGGGCTCTGTCGGGCTCTGTCGGGCTCTGTCGGGCTCTACTGGGCTCTGTAGGGCTCTACTGGGCTCTACTATGCCCTGTCGGGCTCTGTCGGGCTCTGTCGGGCCCTGTCGAGCCCTGTCGGGCCCTGTCGGGCTCTGTCGGGTTCTGTCGGGCCCTGTCGGGCCCTGTCGGGCCCTGTCGGGCTCTGTCGGGCTCTGTCGGGCCCTGTCAGGCTCTGTCGGGCTCTGTCGGGCTCTGTCGGGCTCTACTGGGCTCTGTCGGGCTCTACTGGGCTCTACTGGGGCCTGTCGGGCTCTGTCGGGCCCTGTCGGGCCCTGTCGGGCTCTGTCGGGCTCTGTCGGGCTCTGTCGGGCTCTACTGGGCTCTGTCGGGCTCTGTCGGGCCCTGTAGGTCCCTGTCGGGCTCTGTCGGGCTCTGTCGGGCTCTACTGGGCCTTGTCGGGCCCTGTCGGGCTCTGTCGGGCTCTACTGGGCTCTGTCGGGCCCTGTCGGGCTCTGTCGGGCTCTGTCGAGCTCTACTGGGCTCTGTCGGGCTCTGTTGGGCCCTGTCGGGCTGTGTCGGGCCCTGTCGGGCCCTGTCGGGCTCTGTCGGGCTCTGTCGGGCTCTACTGGGCCCTGTCGGGCTCTGTCGGGCTCTGTCGGGCTCTGTCGGGCTCTGTCGGGCCCTGTCGGGCCCTGTCGGGCCCTGTCGGGCTTTGTCGGGCTCTGTCGGGCTCTGTCGGGCTCTGTCGGGCTCTGTCGGGCTCTACTGGGCCCTGTCGGGCTCTGTCGGGCTCTGTCGGGCCCTGTCGGGCTCTGTCGGGCCCTGTCGGGCCCTGTCGGGCTCTGTCGGCCTCTGTCGGGCTCTGTCGGGCTCTACTGGGCCCTGTCGGGCTCTGTCGGGCCCTGTCGGGCCCTGTCGGGCTCTGTCGGGCCCTGTCGGGCCCTGTCGGGCTCTGTCGGGCCCTGTCGGGCCCTGTCGGGCCCTGTCGGGCTCTGTCGGGCTCTGTCGGGCTCTGTCGGGCTCTACTGGGCCCTGTCGGGCTCTGACGGGCCCTGTCGGGTTCTGTCGGGCTCTGTCGGGCCCTGTCGGGCTCTGTCGGGCTCTACTGGGCTCTGTCGGGCTCTGTCGGGTTCTGTCGGGTTCTGTCGGGCTCTGTCGGGCCCTGTCGGGCCCTGTCGGGCTGTGTCGGGCTGTGTCGGGCTCTGTCGGGCTCTGTCGGGCCCTGTCGGGCCCTGTCGGGCTCTGTCGGGCTCTGTCGGGCTCTGTCGGGCTCTACTGGGCTCTACTGTTCCCTGTCGGGCTCTGTCGGGCTCTACTGGGCCCTGTCGGGCTCTGTCGGGCCCTGTCGGGCCCTGTCGGGCCCTGTCGGGCTCTGTCGGGTTCTGTCGGGCTCTGTCGGGCTCTGTCGGGCTCTGTCGGGCTCTGTCGGGCTCTACTGGGCCCTGTCGGGCCCTGTCGGGCCCTGTCGGGCTCTGTCGGGCTCCGTCGGGCTCTGTCGGGCCCTGTTGGGCCCTGTCGGGCTCTGTCGGGCTCTGTCGGGCTCTGTCGGGCTCTGTCGGGCCCTGTCGGGCCCTGTCGGGCTCTGTCGGGCTCTGTCGGGCTCTACTGGTCTCTACTGTTCCCTGTCGGGCCCTGTCGGGCTCTGTCAGGCTCTGTCGGGCTCTGTCGGGCTCTACGGGGCTCTGTCGGGCCCTGTCGGGCCCTGTCGGGCCCTGTCGGGCCCTGTCGGGCTCTGTCGGGCTCTGTCGGGCTCTGTCGGGCTCTGTCGGGCTCTACTGGGCTCTGTCGGGCTCTGTCGGGCTCTGTCGGGCTCTACTGGGCTCTGTCGGGCTCTACTGGGCTCTACTATGCCCTGTCGGGCTCTGTCGGGCTCTGTCGGGCCCTGTCGAGCCCTGTCGGGCCCTGTCGGGCTCTGTCGGGTTCTGTCGGGCCCTGTCGGGCCCTGTCGGGCCCTGTCGGGCTCTGTGGGGCTCTGTCGGGCCCTGTCAGGCTCTGTCGGGCTCTGTCGGGCTCTGTCGGGCTCTGTCGGGCTCTACTGGGCTCTGTCGGGCTCTACTGGGCTCTACTGGGGCCTGTCGGGCTCTGTCGGGCCCTGTCGGGCCCTGTCGGGCTCTGTCGGGCTCTGTCGGGCTCTGTCGGGCTCTACTGGGCTCTGTCGGGCTCTGTCGGGCCCTGTAGGTCCCTGTCGGGCTCTGTCGGGCTCTGTCGGGCTCTACTGGGCCCTGTCGGGCCCTGTCGGGCTCTGTCGGGCTCTACTGGGCTCTGTCGGGCTCTGTCGGGCCCTGTCGGGCTCTGTCGGGCGCTGTCGGGCTCTGTCGGGCTCTGTCAGGCTCTGTCGGGCTCTACTGTTCCCTGTCGGGCCCTGTCGGGCTCTGTCGGGTCCTGTCGGGCCCTGTCGGGCTCTGTCGGGCTCTGTCGGGCCCTGTCGGGCCCTGTCGGGCTCTACTGGGCTCTGTCGGGCTCTGTCGGGTTCTGTCGGGCTCTGTCGGGCTCTGTCGGGCTCTGTCGGGCCCTGTTGGGCCCTGTCGGGCTCTGTCGGGCTCTGTCGGGCTCTGTCGGGCTCTGTCGGGCCCTGTCGGGCCCTGTCGGGCTCTGTCGGGCTCTGTCGGGCTCTACTGGTCTCTACTGTTCCCTGTCGGGCCCTGTCGGGCTCTGTCAGGCTCTGTCGGGCTCTGTCGGGCTCTACGGGGCTCTGTCGGGCCCTGTCGGGCCCTGTCGGGCCCTGTCGGGCCCTGTCGGGCTCTGTCGGGCTCTGTCGGGCTCTGTCGGGCTCTGTCGGGCTCTACTGGGCTCTGTCGGGCTCTGTCGGGCTCTGTCGGGCTCTACTGGGCTCTGTCGGGCTCTACTGGGCTCTACTATGCCCTGTCGGGCTCTGTCGGGCTCTGTCGGGCCCTGTCGAGCCCTGTCGGGCCCTGTCGGGCTCTGTCGGGTTCTGTCGGGCCCTGTCGGGCCCTGTCGGGCCCTGTCGGGCTCTGTCGGGCTCTGTCGGGCCCTGTCAGGCTCTGTCGGGCTCTGTCGGGCTCTGTCGGGCTCTGTCGGGCTCTACTGGGCTCTGTCGGGCTCTACTGGGCTCTACTGGGGCCTGTCGGGCTCTGTCGGGCCCTGTCGGGCCCTGTCGGGCTCTGTCGGGCTCTGTCGGGCTCTGTCGGGCTCTACTGGGCTCTGTCGGGCTCTGTCGGGCCCTGTAGGTCCCTGTCGGGCTCTGTCGGGCTCTGTCGGGCTCTACTGGGCCCTGTCGGGCCCTGTCGGGCTCTGTCGGGCTCTACTGGGCTCTGTCGCGCTCTACTGGGCTCTGTCGGGCTCTGTCGAGCTCTACTGGGCTCTGTCGGGCTCTGTCGGGCCCTGTCGGGCTGTGTCGGGTCCTGTCGGGCCCTGTCGGGCTCTGTCGGGCTCTGTCGGGCTCTACTGGGCCCTGTCGGGCTCTGTCGGGCTCTGTCGGGCTCTGTCGGGCTCTGTCGGGCCCTGTCGGGCCCTGTCGGGCTTTGTCGGGCTCTGTCGGGCTCTGTCGGGCTCTGTCGGGCTCTACTGGGCCCTGTCGGGCTCTGTCGGGCTCTGTCGGGCCCTGTCGGGCTCTGTCGGGCCCTGTCGGGCCCTGTCGGGCTCTGTCGGCCTCTGTCGGGCTCTGTCGGGCTCTACTGGGCCCTGTCGGGCTCTGTCAGGCCCTGTCGGGCCCTGTCGGGCTCTGTCGGGCCCTGTCGGGCCCTGTCGGGCTCTGTCGGGCCCTGTCGGGCTCTGTCGGGCCCTGTCGGGCTCTGTCGGGCTCTGTCGGGCTCTGTCGGGCTCTACTGGGCCCTGTCGGGCTCTGACGGGCCCTGTCGGGTTCTGTCGGGCTCTGTCGGGCCCTGTCGGGCTCTGTCGGGCTCTACTGGGCTCTGTCGGGCTCTGTCGGGTTCTGTCGGGTTCTGTCGGGCTCTGTCGGGCCCTGTCGGGCCCTGTCGGGCTGTGTCGGGCTGTGTCGGGCTCTGTCGGGCTCTGTCGGGCCCTGTCGGGCCCTGTCGGGCTCTGTCGGGCTCTGTCGGGCTCTGTCGGGCTCTACTGGGCTCTACTGTTCCCTGTCGGGCTCTGTCGGGCTCTACTGGGCCCTGTCGGGCTCTGTCGGGCCCTGTCGGGCCCTGTCGGGCCCTGTCGGGCTCTGTCGGGTTCTGTTGGGCTCTGTCGGGCTCTGTCGGGCTCTGTCGGGCTCTGTCGGGCTCTACTGGGCCCTGTCGGGCCCTGTCGGGCCCTGTCGGGCTCTGTCGGGCTCCGTCGGGCTCTGTCGGGCTCTGTCGGGCTCTACTGGGCTCTACTGTTCCCTGTCGGGCCCTGTCGGGCTCTGTCGGGCTCTGTCGGGCTCTGTCGGGCTCTGTCGGGCTCTGTCGGGCTCTACTGGTCTCTGTCGGGCTCTGTCGGGCCCTGTCGGGCCCTGTCGGGCTCTGTCGGGCTCTGTCGGACCCTGTCGGGCCCTGTCGGGCTCTGTCGGGCTCTGTCGGGCTCTACTGGGCCCTGTCGGGCCCTGTCGGGCCCTGTCGGGCTCTGTCGGGCTCTGTCGAGCTCTACTGGGCTCTGTCGGGCCCTGTCGGGCCCTGTCGGGCTCTGTCGGGCTCTGTCGGGCTCTACTGGGCTCTACTAGGCCCTGTCGGGCCCTGTCGGGCTCTGTCGGGCTCTACTGGGCCCTGTCGGGCTCTGTCGGGCCCTGTCGGGCTCTGTCGGGCTCTATCGGGCTCTGTCGGGCTCTACTGTTCCCTGTCGGGCTCTGTCGGGCCCTGTCGGGCCCTGTCGGGCTCTGTCGGGCTCTGTCGGGCCCTGTCGGGCCCTGTCGGGCTCTACTGGGCTCTGTCGGGCTCTGTCGGGCTCTGTCGGGCTCTACTGGTCTCTACTGTTCCCTGTCGGGCCCTGTCAGGCTCTGTCAGGCTCTGTCGGGCTCTGTCGGGCTCTACTGGGCCCTGTCGGGCTCTGTCGGGCTCTGTCGGGCTCTGTCGGGCCCTGTCGGGCCCTGTCGGGCCCTGTCGGGCTCTGTCGGGCTCTGTCGGGCTCTGTCGGGCTCTACTGGGCTCTGTCGGGCTCTGTCGGGCTCTGTCGGGCTCTACTGGGCTCTGTCGGGCTCTACTGGGCTCTACTATGCCCTGTCGGGCTCTGTCGGGCCCTGTCGGGCCCTGTCGAGCCCTGTCGGGCCCTGTCGGGCCCTGTCGGGTTCTGTCGGGCTCTGTCGGGCCCTGTCGGGCTCTGTCGGGCTCTGTCGGGCCCTGTCAGGCTCTGTCGGGCTCTGTCAGGCTCTGTCGGGCTCTGTCGTGCTCTACTGGGCTCTGTCGGGCTCTGTCGGGCCCTGTCGGGCTCTGTCGGGCTCTGTCGGGCTCTGTCGGGGTCTACTGGGCTCTGTCGGGCTCTACTGGGCTCTACTGGGGCCTGTCGGGCTCTGTCGGGCCCTGTCGGGCCCTGTCGGGCTCTGTCGGGCTCTGTCGGGCTCTGTCGGGCTCTACTGGGCTCTGTCGGGCCCTGTCGGGCCCTGTAGGTCCCTGTCGGGCTCTGTCGGGCTCTGTCGGGCTCTACTGGGCCCTGTCGGGCCCTGTCGGGCTCTGTCGGGCTCTGTCGGGCTCTACTGGGCTCTGTCGGGCCCTGTCGGGCTCTGTCGGGCTCTGTCGAGCTCTAGTGGGCTCTGTCGGGCCCTGTCGGGCCCTGTCGGGCTGTGTCGGGCCCTGTCGGGCCCTGTCGGGCTCTGTCGGGCTCTGTCGGGCTCTACTGGGCCCTGTCGGGCTCTGTTGGGCCCTGTCGGGCCCTGTCGGGCCCTGTCGGGCTCTGTCGGGCTCTGTCGGGCTCTACTGGGCCCTGTCGGGCTCTGTCGGGCTCTGTCGGGCCCTGTCGGGCTCTGTCGGGCTCTGTCGGGCCCTGTCGGGCCCTGTCGGGCCCTGTCGGGCCCTGTCGGGCTCTGTCGGGCTCTGTCGGGCTCTGTCGGGATCTACTGGGCCCTGTCGGGCCCTGTCGGGCCCTGTCGGGCTCTGTCGGGCTCTGTCGGGCTCTGTCGGGCTCTACTGGGCCCTGTCGGGCTCTGACGGGCCCTGTCGGGTTCTGTCGGGCTCTGTCGGGCTCTACTGGGCTCTGTCGGGCTCTGTCGGGCTCTGTCGGGCCCTGTCGGGCCCTGTCGGGCTCTGTCGGGCTCTACGGGGCTCTGTCGGGCCCTGTCGGGCCCTGTCGGGCCCTGTCGGGCTCTGTCGGGCTCTGTCGGGCTCTGTCGGGCTCTGTCGGGCTCTACTGGGCTCTGTCGGGCTCTGTCGGGCTCTGTCGGGCTCTACTGGGCTCTGTCGGGCTCTACTGGGCTCTACTATGCCCTGTCGGGCTCTGTCGGGCTCTGTCGGGCCCTGTCGAGCCCTGTCGGGCCCTGTCGGGCTCTGTCGGGTTCTGTCGGGCCCTGTCGGGCCCTGTCGGGCCCTGTCGGGCTCTGTCGGGCTCTGTCGGGCCCTGTCAGGCTCTGTCGGGCTCTGTCGGGCTCTGTCGGGCTCTGTCGGGCTCTACTGGGCTCTGTCGGGCTCTACTGGGCTCTACTGGGGCCTGTCGGGCTCTGTCGGGCCCTGTCGGGCCCTGTCGGGCTCTGTCGGGCTCTGTCGGGCTCTGTCGGGCTCTACTGGGCTCTGTCGGGCTCTGTCGGGCCCTGTAGGTCCCTGTCGGGCTCTGTCGGGCTCTGTCGGGCTCTACTGGGCCCTGTCGGGCCCTGTCGGGCTCTGTCGGGCTCTACTGGGCTCTGTCGGGCTCTACTGGGCTCTGTCGGGCTCTGTCGAGCTCTACTGGGCTCTGTCGGGCTCTGTCGGGCCCTGTCGGGCTGTGTCGGGCCCTGTCGGGCCCTGTCGGGCTCTGTCGGGCTCTGTCGGGCTCTACTGGGCCCTGTCGGGCTCTGTCGGGCTCTGTCGGGCTCTGTCGGGCCCTGTCGGGCCCTGTCGGGCCCTGTCGGGCTTTGTCGGGCTCTGTCGGGCTCTGTCGGGCTCTGTCGGGCTCTACTGGGCCCTGTCGGGCTCTGTCGGGCTCTGTCGGGCCCTGTCGGGCTCTGTCGGGCCCTGTCGGGCCCTGTCGGGCTCTGTCGGCCTCTGTCGGGCTCTGTCGGGCTCTACTGGGCCCTGTCGGGCTCTGTCGGGCCCTGTCGGGCCCTGTCGGGCTCTGTCGGGCCCTGTCGGGCCCTGTCGGGCTCTGTCGGGCCCTGTCGGGCTCTGTCGGGCCCTGTCGGGCTCTGTCGGGCTCTGTCGGGCTCTGTCGGGCTCTACTGGGCCCTGTCGGGCTCTGACGGGCCCTGTCGGGTTCTGTCGGGCTCTGTCGGGCCCTGTCGGGCTCTGTCGGGCTCTACTGGGCTCTGTCGGGCTCTGTCGGGTTCTGTCGGGTTCTGTCGGGCTCTGTCGGGCCCTGTCGGGCCCTGTCGGGCTGTGTCGGGCTGTGTCGGGCTCTGTCGGGCTCTGTCGGGCCCTGTCGGGCCCTGTCGGGCTCTGTCGGGCTCTGTCGGGCTCTGTCGGGCTCTACTGGGCTCTACTGTTCCCTGTCGGGCTCTGTCGGGCTCTACTGGGCCCTGTCGGGCTCTGTCGGGCCCTGTCGGGCCCTGTCGGGCCCTGTCGGGCTCTGTCGGGTTCTGTCGGGCTCTGTCGGGCTCTGTCGGGCTCTGTCGGGCTCTGTCGGGCTCTACTGGGCCCTGTCGGGCCCTGTCGGGCCCTGTCGGGCTCTGTCGGGCTCCGTCGGGCTCTGTCGGGCTCTGTCGGGCTCTACTGGGCTCTACTGTTCCCTGTCGGGCCCTGTCGGGCTCTGTCGGGCTCTGTCGGGCTCTGTCGGGCTCTGTCGGGCTCTGTCGGGCTCTACTGGTCTCTGTCGGGCTCTGTCGGGCCCTGTCGGGCCCTGTCGGGCTCTGTCGGGCTCTGTCGGACCCTGTCGGGCCCTGTCGGGCTCTGTCGGGCTCTGTCGGGCTCTACTGGGCCCTGTCGGGCCCTGTCGGGCCCTGTCGGGCTCTGTCGGGCTCTGTCGAGCTCTACTGGGCTCTGTCGGGCCCTGTCGGGCCCTGTCGGGCTCTGTCGGGCTCTGTCGGGCTCTACTGGGCTCTACTAGGCCCTGTCGGGCCCTGTCGGGCTCTGTCGGGCTCTACTGGGTCCTGTCGGGCTCTGTCGGGCCCTGTCGGGCTCTGTCGGGCTCTATCGGGCTCTGTCGGGCTCTACTGTTCCCTGTCGGGCTCTGTCGGGCCCTGTCGGGCCCTGTCGGGCTCTGTCGGGCTCTGTCGGGCCCTGTCGGGCCCTGTCGGGCTCTACTGGGCTCTGTCGGGCTCTGTCGGGCTCTGTCGGGCTCTACTGGTCTCTACTGTTCCCTGTCGGGCCCTGTCAGGCTCTGTCAGGCTCTGTCGGGCTCTGTCGGGCTCTACTGGGCCCTGTCGGGCTCTGTCGGGCTCTGTCGGGCTCTGTCGGGCCCTGTCGGGCCCTGTCGGGCCCTGTCGGGCTCTGTCGGGCTCTGTCGGGCTCTGTCGGGCTCTACTGGGCTCTGTCGGGCTCTGTCGGGCTCTGTCGGGCTCTACTGGGCTCTGTCGGGCTCTACTGGGCTCTACTATGCCCTGTCGGGCTCTGTCGGGCCCTGTCGGGCCCTGTCGAGCCCTGTCGGGCCCTGTCGGGCCCTGTCGGGTTCTGTCGGGCTCTGTCGGGCCCTGTCGGGCTCTGTCGGGCTCTGTCGGGCCCTGTCAGGCTCTGTCGGGCTCTGTCAGGCTCTGTCGGGCTCTGTCGTGCTCTACTGGGCTCTGTCGGGCTCTGTCGGGCCCTGTCGGGCTCTGTCGGGCTCTGTCGGGCTCTGTCGGGGTCTACTGGGCTCTGTCGGGCTCTACTGGGCTCTACTGGGGCCTGTCGGGCTCTGTCGGGCCCTGTCGGGCCCTGTCGGGCTCTGTCGGGCTCTGTCGGGCTCTGTCGGGCTCTACTGGGCTCTGTCGGGCCCTGTCGGGCCCTGTAGGTCCCTGTCGGGCTCTGTCGGGCTCTGTCGGGCTCTACTGGGCCCTGTCGGGCCCTGTCGGGCTCTGTCGGGCTCTGTCGGGCTCTACTGGGCTCTGTCGGGCCCTGTCGGGCTCTGTCGGGCTCTGTCGAGCTCTAGTGGGCTCTGTCGGGCCCTGTCGGGCCCTGTCGGGCTGTGTCGGGCCCTGTCGGGCCCTGTCGGGCTCTGTCGGGCTCTGTCGGGCTCTACTGGGCCCTGTCGGGCTCTGTTGGGCCCTGTCGGGCCCTGTCGGGCCCTGTCGGGCTCTGTCGGGCTCTGTCGGGCTCTACTGGGCCCTGTCGGGCTCTGTCGGGCCCTGTCGGGCTCTGTCGGGCTCTGTCGGGCCCTGTCGGGCCCTGTCGGGCCCTGTCGGGCCCTGTCGGGCTCTGTCGGGCTCTGTCGGGCTCTGTCGGGATCTACTGGGCCCTGTCGGGCCCTGTCGGGCCCTGTCGGGCTCTGTCGGTCTCTGTCGGGCTCTGTCGGGCTCTACTGGGCCCTGTCGGGCTCTGACGGGCCCTGTCGGGTTCTGTCGGGCTCTGTCGGGCTCTACTGGGCTCTGTCGGGCTCTGTCGGGCTCTGTCGGGCCCTGTCGGGCCCTGTCGGGCTCTGTCGGGCTCTGTCGGGCTCTGTCGGGCCCTGTCGGGCCCTGTCGGGCTCTGTCGGGCTCTGTCGGGCTCTGTCGGGCTCTGTCGGGCTCTACTGGGCTCTACTGTTCCCTGTCGGGCCCTGTCGGGCTCTGTCGGGCTCTGTCGGGCTCTGTCGGGCTCTGTCGGGCTCTACTGGGCCCTGTCGGGCCCTGTCGGGCCCTGTCGGGCTCTGTCGGGCTCCGTCGGGCCCTGTCGGGCTCTGTCGGGCTCTTTCGGGCTCTGTCGGGCTCTACTGTTCCCTGTCGGGCCCTGTCGGGCCCTGTCGGGCCCTGTCGGGCCCTGTCGGGCTCTGTCGGGCTCTGTCGGGCCCTGTCGGGCCCTGTCGGGCTCTACTGGGCTCTGTCGGGCTCTGTCGGGCTCTGTCGGGCTCTACTGGGCTCTGTCGGGCTCTGTCGGGCCCTGTCGGGCTCTGTCGGGCGCTGTCGGGCTCTGTCGGGCTCTGTCAGGCTCTGTCGGGCTCTACTGTTCCCTGTCGGGTCCTGTCGGGCTCTGTCGGGTCCTGTCGGGCCCTGTCGGGCTCTGTCGGGCTCTGTCGGGCCCTGTCGGGCCCTGTCGGGCTCTACTGGGCTCTGTCGGGCTCTGTCGGGTTCTGTCGGGCTCTGTCGGGCTCTGTCGGGCTCTGTCGGGCTCTGTCGGGCCCTGTTGGGCCCTGTCGGGCTCTGTCGGGCTCTGTCGGGCTCTGTCGGGCTCTGTCGGGCCCTGTCGGGCCCTGTCGGGCTCTGTCGGGCTCTGTCGGGCTCTACTGGTCTCTACTGTTCCCTGTCGGGCCCTGTCGGGCTCTGTCAGGCTCTGTCGGGCTCTGTCGGGCTCTGTCGGGCTCTGTCGGGCTCTGTCGGGCCCTGTCGGGCCCTGTCGGGCCCTGTCGGGCCCTGTCGGGCTCTGTCGGGCTCTGTCGGGCTCTGTCGGGCTCTGTCGGGCTCTACTGGGCTCTGTCGGGCTCTGTCGGGCTCTGTCGGGCTCTACTGGGCTCTGTCGGGCTCTACTGGGCTCTACTATGCCCTGTCGGGCTCTGTCGGGCTCTGTCGGGCCCTGTCGAGCCCTGTCGGGCCCTGTCGGGCTCTGTCGGGTTCTGTCGGGCCCTGTCGGGCCCTGTCGGGCCCTGTCGGGCTCTGTCGGGCTCTGTCGGGCCCTGTCAGGCTCTGTCGGGCTCTGTCGGGCTCTGTCGGGCTCTGTCGGGCTCTACTGGGCTCTGTCGGGCTCTACTGGGCTCTGTCGGGCTCTACTGGGCTCTACTGGGGCCTGTCGGGCCCTGTCGGGCCCTGTCGGGCCCTGTCGGGCTCTGTCGGGCTCTGTCGGGCTCTGTCGGGCTCTACTGGGCTCTGTCGGGCTCTGTCGGGCCCTGTAGGTCCCTGTCGGGCTCTGTCGGGCTCTGTCGGGCTCTACTGGGCCCTGTCGGGCCCTGTCGGGCTCTGTCGGGCTCTACTGGGCTCTGTCGGGCCCTGTCGGGCTCTGTCGGGCTCTGTCCAGCTCTACTGGGCTCTGTCGGGCTCTGTCGGGCCCTGTCGGGCTGTGTCGGGCCCTGTCGGGCCCTGTCGGGCTCTGTCGGGCTCTGTCGGGCTCTACTGGGCCCTGTCGGGCTCTGTCGGGCTCTGTCGGGCTCTGTCGGGCTCTGTCGGGCCCTGTCGGGCCCTGTCGGGCCCTGTCGGGCTTTGTCGGGCTCTGTCGGGCTCTGTCGGGCTCTGTCGGGCTCTACTGGGCTCTGTCGGGCTCTGTCGGGCCCTGTCGGGCCCTGTCGGGCCCTGTCGGGCTCTGTCGGCCTCTGTCGGGCTCTGTCGGGCTCTACTGGGCCCTGTCGGGCTCTGTCGGGCCCTGTCGGGCCCTGTCGGGCTCTGTCGGGCCCTGTCGGGCCCTGTCGGGCTCTGTCGGGCCCTGTCGGGCCCTGTCGGGCCCTGTCGGGCTCTGTCGGGCTCTGTCGGGCTCTGTCGGGCTCTACTATGCCCTGTCGGGCTCTGACGGGCCCTGTCGGGTTCTGTCGGGCTCTGTCGGGCCCTGTCGGGCTCTGTCGGGCTCTACTGGGCTCTGTCGGGCTCTGTCGGGTTCTGTCGGGTTCTGTCGGGCTCTGTCGGGCCCTGTCGGGCCCTGTCGGGCTGTGTCGGGCTGTGTCGGGCTCTGTCGGGCTCTGTCGGGCCCTGTCGGGCCCTGTCGGGCTCTGTCGGGCTCTGTCGGGCTCTGTCGGGCTCTACTGGGCTCTACTGTTCCCTGTCGGGCTCTGTCGGGCTCTACTGGGCCCTGTCGGGCTCTGTCGGGCCCTGTCGGGCCCTGTCGGGCCCTGTCGGGCTCTGTCGGGTTCTGTCGGGCTCTGTCGGGCTCTGTCGGGCTCTGTCGGGCTCTGTCGGGCTCTACTGGGCCCTGTCGGGCCCTGTCGGGCCCTGTCGGGCTCTGTCGGGCTCCGTCGGGCTCTGTCGGGCTCTGTCGGGCTCTACTGGGCTCTACTGTTCCCTGTCGGGCCCTGTCGGGCTCTGTCGGGCTCTGTCGGGCTCTGTCGGGCTCTGTCGGGCTCTGTCGGGCTCTACTGGTCTCTGTCGGGCTCTGTCGGGCCCTGTCGGGCCCTGTCGGGCTCTGTCGGGCCCTGTCGGACCCTGTCGGGCCCTGTCGGGCTCTGTCGGGCTCTGTCGGGCTCTACTGGGCCCTGTCGGGCCCTGTCGGGCCCTGTCGGGCCCTGTCGGGCTCTGTCGGGCTCTGTCGAGCTCTACTGGGCTCTGTCGGGCCCTGTCGGGCCCTGTCGGGCTCTGTCGGGCTCTGTCGGGCTCTACTGGGCTCTACTAGGCCCTGTCGGGCCCTGTCGGGCTCTGTCGGGCTCTACTGGGCCCTGTCGGGCTCTGTCGGGCCCTGTCGGGCTCTGTCGGGCTCTATCGGGCTCTGTCGGGCTCTACTGTTCCCTGTCGGGCTCTTTCGGGCCCTGTCGGGCCCTGTCGGGCTCTGTCGGGCTCTGTCGGGCTCTGTCGGGCCCTGTCGGGCTCTACTGGGCTCTGTCGGGCTCTGTCGGGCTCTGTCGGGCTCTACTGGTCTCTACTGTTCCCTGTCGGGCCCTGTCGGGCTCTGTCAGGCTCTGTCGGGCTCTGTCGGGCTCTACTGGGCCCTGTCGGGCTCTGTCGGGCTCTGTCGGGCTCTGTCGGGCCCTGTCGGGCCCTGTCGGGCCCTGTCGGGCCCTGTCGGGCTCTGTCGGGCTCTGTCGGGCTCTACTG